>NW_024375613.1:472086-545911 GCF_010015445.1 Perca fluviatilis | reverse complement strand
TATGCCATGTATTGCTTTCAGTTCTAATATGACCTTGATATGGACCTTGTAAAAAATTCAGCCAAAGTTAAAATTGAAAATCAGATAAGAAACATGAGATTGATGGGATATGGAATGGATGGTACACTTGAGTTAGCTGTGTGATTCAGCTGTCTGTGCTCTCTCTCCTTGGTGATGGTTAGAGCAACTGGGAAACAGCTGGTGGATGTTCCTAGTAGCAGGAGGTTATTTAAGTCTGATGCAGTGCAGCCCCTCTCTCTGGCTGACTCTCCACTCTGCTGCAGCTTGCTCTCTCCCGCCTGTCTTAGTTCTCTACTCTGCTCCTATCAACCTTTACACACACATATTTACCACTCATGAACATCATTATCAAACTGACTTTTTCCACATCCACAGCCCATATGTATTAGCTAAAGTTAACCTCTATTTTGGTTTAATTTATTAAAATAAAATATATTTTGTGAAAGTTGATGATGGTTTGTCTCCCTTTGTTTCGAATCAGGTCAAGTGTGTGTGTGTGTGTGTGTCCTCAGTGAAGTGTATCAGTCCTTGTGTAGCTTCCAGCTGCAGCAGTCGGTTCAGTTTCTGTTCAGTCTGACTGAGGGAGGTTTTGTATGACCGCTTTTCACTGTGTGAACACCCACTGGCTGTTGGGAATGTGAAGACTCTGACAGTAGTAAACTGCTGCATCTTCAGTCTGGACTCCACTGATGGTCAGAGTGAAGTCAGAGTTTGATCCACTGCCTGTAAAACGATCTGGAATCCCTGATTGTCGAAGTGCTAGCATAGTAAATGAGCCGTTTAGGAGTTTCTCCATCTCTGTTGGTAACGAGGCTAACTCGTAGGTACCATAAACCCTCTGACTGGTCCTACAGCTGATGGAGACGGAGCCTCCCAGAGCAGAGGCGCTCACTGCTCCAGGCTGAGTCACTGTGACGGCCTCTCGGACTCTGAGGATACAGAGACAAAACATAAAGCAGCGTCCACGGTTTAGTCGGCTTCATTTCAAGAGGGGACGGATGTTGATAGAGGAGAGGAGTTTGATTCTCTGGACTTTACCTGTGAAGCAGCAGCAGAGGAGAGTCCAGATGAGGAACTGAGATCAAAGTCATGTTTTTGATGAGGAGGATTTCTGTGTCTTCTGTTGTCATGAAGGACAGCTCCAGTCATCCAGTGTTCAACTCTCAGGACTATAAACTCTCCCAGAGCACTGGAGCATGGTGCTGCTGATGCAAAGTGGCTCTCTATGGGAAATGCTCTGACTGACTCCAACAGGGGACTTGGATTACACTGATGATGCTGTTCATCAATGGATCAATCACTTTATCAGAGTATAGTAAATGTTAGATTTAGGGTCCCATGGACCTGCTGGAACATTTACAGAAGTATTTTATTCCCTATGCCATACAGCCATTGAACACAGAATTACTCCATCAGGGGAACACTTGTTATTTTATAAGATTTGCTTTCTTGTATTATTTATAGAACATATCTGCTGCTACCTGCCCATTTACACTATTGTATATTGTATTCTGTATATTCCTTATGTTTTTAATGGTGTGCTGTGTTATGTGCATTGTATTTACCTTTGCTGTACTTTGGGAGAAGCTAAAGATAAATTTTGTTCGACAAGCACAAAAGTCAATCCAATCTAATGTCTTGTCTTTTTAAATTAATTGCAAGAGAGAAGAAATTACATACATTTAACATATACCAAAAACATGGATTAAGGAAAGCTGCAGCACTGTGTTATTGTCCGGTTCTCTTTTCATTTGACGAGATTTACAAACAGCCTCATTTTGGTGAGTTTGTTTGTAAGTCAAAGTCAGAGAGCCGTGTCTCTCTACAGTGAGAGAGGTTTTTGTTATGCAGTGGCTCAATGACTTTGTATCACTGTAATTACACGTTAGGTGGAGGAACCAGACTGAATGTTGGAAGTAAGTTTCTGCACAAATACTAAAAACTATACTGTAAATATTGTAAAGTAATGTTTTAAATTCTGTTTACAGTTGATAAATCATACATGTATTCATGTTTTTATTTCTCCTCCTTTATCGTGGAGACTAACTCCAGAGCAGCTTCACTAAACATTTCTTTACACATTTCTGTCAAACGGAATTTAAATGACTTGAAGTGTGGAAAAGATAAAACTGAAAACTGTTCTACAAGATTCATTTTAATTTTCCACATCAATGATAACTGTTTAAACAAGTAAAGAAGATTTGAATATTCAAACAATTGAACAGAGCAAAGATAAAGATCGGTATTTGAAAATGTGCAACATCTCTCTTTACTGTGTCATGTATTGTTTTAAAAATTTGAAAACTATTTGAACAGTTTGGTAATGATGATCAAAATCCACATGAAGAACATTTGATGTTGTCAGCTCATTTTCTGGATTTGTTTCCATTACACTTAATACTTTAAAGTAATGTATAGTTAGGTTGGTGCTGATTTTCATTTAGAGGTTTAAAGATTTGTCCAAAAAGTTGACATTTTTATTTCCAGTGTATAGTTTGATATATATCAGCTCATTGTGTAGATGATTCTCTCTGTGCTGATTTACATGAGAGGCTTCTTAAAGGGAAGTGAAACAATGTGTGAGTGAGTGACTGGTGGAGCAGAAAAACCATCTGACAGAAACTCCTTAAAGGAGAAAACCAACTCTCACACAGTCAAGAGTGTCCAAATTGTCTGCTGGTTTGATGTAACAGCTGTGTGGTCCCTGTCCCTCTAAGCTGATTGGTGTCTCCTAGGTGATGTCCAGCCCACCCAGCAGGCGGTGCCGCCCCTCCCGTGATGAGCTGCGGAGAGGGGAAGGCCAGCCTCATGTGCCCCGGCCAACAAGGGCTTCCCCCTCAGACGGAGTCTGGCCTGGAAGGTGGGGCGCAGCAGCATGCAGCAGCTGGGAGGAGAGCAGGAGCCCGGGGTGCTGGGGAAAGGACGGCAAATACAGCTGGAGCAGCACCCTGAGGCTCCCTAAAGACCAGTGGGAGAAGGTGGGCTCTGTGACCTGTGAGGCCACCCAGGGCTCCCAGACTCCGCTCTCAGAGACACTGAGGAGAGACCAGTGTGACTGATCTCAGTCTGCTCTCTCTCTCTCTCTCTCTCTCTCTCTCTCTCTCTCTCTCTCTCTCTCTCTCTCTCTCTCTCTCACCGTCTAATTACATGTTTCATTGATAGTTGTGTAGCTTGTTGTACTTTTGATGATGTCATCGTAATCATATACCTTTTCATCAAATCAGTTGTTTTTCATGTCTGTTATTGTAAAAGAAACCACAGACAGGGCTCACCCAGTTCTCATGGAATATTTGACCTTTTAAGCCGAGCGTGGACAAGAAGTCTCACACAAATGCTCAGAGGAATATGAATTTGAAAAATTAAAAAAAAAAATTAAAAACCATCTGCTGAGGGAAGATCATGTGATATGATTGGAAGCTCAACAACAGCTAATGGATGGATGTTGTGAAGAGATTATTTTGCTGTTTCCAAAGTCAAGAATTAACTTTTGGTCTCAGTGTATTTGTTTGGGGTTTTTGAGTTGCATGTAAGAGAAAATATTTTTGCATATACTTCATATAGATGCAGGCATATGATTTCTGTATTACTATGTTTATAATTACCAAGTTGGCTCCTCTTGATTCTTTCCTACAAATGTATACATCGTTTAAAACGTTAAAAAAATGTATTATAATGGCTTTAACTGATCCCACATAATGTGACACAAGGTACACTTCATATTTTTAGCAACATTGGAACACTTTTGATCGTAGTAATTCAATGTCAACTTTTTGTCTTGTTTGTGTTTCTGTGTTTTATATATTTCATACTGATATGGACCATGGTTATTATAGTTTAGTTTATTTTTATTTCGTTTTGACTTTTTGTTTTCAAATTCAGTTTAGTTTTAATTAGTTTTTAAAGAGGGTTTGCTAGTGTAGTTTTTGAAAATGCTTAGTTTTAGTTTAGTTTTTATTCGTTTTAGTCTTTTTTAGTAATATGGGTTATGTGTTAGGGGCAAGATTCAAAAAGGTCAGAAAAAGTATTGTGTAATAATAACTCAAAAAAACACCATTTTAGAAATATGTATTCACAATGTATTCACAGTGTTGGGAAGGATACTTTCAAAAGCGTATTTCGTTACAGAATACAGAATACATGCCCACAAATGTAATTTGTAACAGTATTCCATACGTTACTCAATCTGAGTAACGTATTCTGAATACTTGGATTACTTCAGGATTACTTCCACATTGAATTGCGTTTTATAAGTGTAGGGATGCAGCTATCACATCCAGCTTACTAAACAGGCCTATAATGGTGTGTTCTTTTTATTCCAACTAGCTGAATGTGTACCTGAACAAGCAGATAGATTATTGTATTGGTAGTCCCGAACTGCATACTACAAAATCTAACCGCAGTCTTGCTACCACGAGCTAATTTTAGCTAACGTTAGCTAGCATGTCAAACGGGGCTAGTCAGTCTTTAACGGCTCTGGAGCTAGTAAATCAGCACCTAGGAGAATGTAAAGTCACACGTCAATGTTAAAATAGCAAGGTGATCAGTAAAAACTACAACAGACGCGACTACTCTTGGCTAATTAAAAAATAACTTACTTTAAGATGCTTCTTCCGGTTGGAGGTGGAGTAATTTGGACGCTGAAAGGAGGTTGGTTGCTGGCAAGCAGAGTTTGCACTGCACAGTTATATTTCATTCTCCCGGTTCGTTCTTTAATGTGAAATGCTGTTTGAATTTCCAAGATAGAAACTTATTCCGCCCCTGGCTCTGCTCGTGCGGTTCCGACTCCATTGTGACTGATGGCGTAAATAGCTATTTTTTTTATTTCATATCGGGCTTGTGGAAAATGCATTAAGTTGCCTTAATTTATTCAGAGTGAATAAACTCTGCGGAAACAGAGAAGTATCGTCATGTAATCCATTGATTTTAACAATGTAACTGTATTCTATACTAAACAACTATTTAAATTGTAACTGTAACGGAATACAGTTACTCATAATTTGTATTCTGAATACGTAACGCCGTTACATGTATTCCGTTACTCCCCAACACTGTGTATTCAACAATAACACTGGCACATTAAATGTACATATGATGATGAGCACAAATGTGTAAACAGTCTACACAAGGCACGCGCAAGTGCAGAATGTGTTAGTAACGTGTGCCAGGAAAAAAAACCTAAATAGCCAACAGACTAGAGAAGACAGACATGAACAGCTGTTTTGAACTTTGGTTTGAGTAAAGTTGCAAACTTTTTGAAGTCAATCAACTCACACAGTTGTGTAGACATCCCAGTATCAACACACATATTGCAGTATTTTTCGATTGCTAAACGACAGTAAGGCACAACTGGAGTCACATTGTTCTAACCACAGTCTGCACTACCAACAGTCACCTGAGCTAAACAGTTCACATCACCCTTAACACACATCTCAGAACAGGCTCAGTGCAGCCACACACTCAGAACAATACTCACTGAGATAACACACACACACACACACACTGTCACTCAGAACACACTGAGAGTAAAAACACTAGCATCAAACACCAATACACAAATTACAAACTTTCTCATCTTTACAGTTTGAACAATTTGAGTGACTTGACACTACTCAATACTTTATTTAAGGTAAAGATATAGATTGTATAATATACCAATTTTTACATACGGTAAACAAGAAGGAATGAAAATCAGCAGTTTGCTTCAATATAGTAATTTGGCTCTGGTAATTTATGGAATTACTGGAGAAAAAACTAAAAGGTACATATGTAACAGTACCAAAGAATAGTGTGACTAATCCTGCCTCTCTCCGCATCATGTGGCAAGTT
Organism: Perca fluviatilis; assembly: GCF_010015445.1. Lineage (NCBI taxonomy): Eukaryota > Metazoa > Chordata > Actinopteri > Perciformes > Percidae > Perca > Perca fluviatilis. The sequence continues at coordinate 540,064 of NW_024375613.1, read as the reverse complement.
TTCTTCATCACATTGGATGTCTGCATCATCTCTAAATACAAATGAATGTGGTGTTTCTATTGCTTTCACCTCCATTACTTTCTGAAAAACAGTAAGAATGCAGTTTTACTATTGTAAAGATATAGTGTTTTTCACTTTTTTTTATAGCTGTGTACATACCCTCAGACATCTTACCTGGACATGTTGGTATCTTTGCTCTTTTACCTGTTTCTCTCAAACGGTACAGTGTATAACTGTTTCATTCTTATTTGGTGTTTGTATACAAAAAAAGGCTTTCTGATCTTTCTCTGTATAAATACCATATATGTTCACTAACTAGTCTAAAACAAGACACCTGCTTAGGCTTTCAGCTGAAATTCCAATCAGCAGTGTTTGATAGGCACCAGACTGAAATCTATTCTGTTTTGAATGTGTGGTTAACAGTTTTGACAGCAATGTGTTAGAGTCATGGGATAAGTGTGTAGAGTTTTGAAAACTGTGTTCAAGCGATGAAAAACGAACTAGAGTTTGGTCCACATGAACTGCTGCTGTGCAGACTGGAGGTAGAGTTTTGCACATGTGACTCCAGTTGTGCCCACTGTCGTTTAGCAATCTAAAAAAAACTATAACCCACGCTTCCTCACACTTTTAGTGTTCCTGCGTATTTCCTAACCAGCAGCTATCGGGTCGCTGGTGAAAGCCCTCCTGTGGTGCTCTCTGTCCTGCTGTTGTCTCCGTCATGCTGCCTGGCCATACGTCCCTACCAGTAACGTTACCGGGGTTAGCTTCTGTTTCGGGGAAAGGGGGCTTTGCGTTGTCCTTGCCCTGTCACATAGATATACACTAGATGTCGCCTTGTGTGTGTGTATATATCTATGGCCCTGTCACTGCTTGTTAAGGTAAGCTAGGTTAGCCTCCTTGTGTGCCCTTCTCAAATGTACTTTCAAATTCGTGGGATTTCTCCCTTTAATAAATTGTCCACTTATTTTATCACCTTCCACTGCGAGGCACTTGCTTTTATCTGACACAGTCATGATCAAATAGGACTCTGCCGCTTTCTTCTGAGGTTCGGTACCGCCATCATGCCCAGCGAGGGGCACGGACATGTTGTGTTCAATTTGACGTGGAATGTCGGAATTACTGCGTTCCCAGTCGGAAACTATATGTCTACGGCACAGACTGAATAAAACAGGTCTATGGTTGGAAATGTCAACTCTGAAAGATATATAACGTTATTTGCTCTGTGAAAGATATTGACAAAGATGAAAACTAAGGACATTTACTCGATTATTTTATTTTAGTTAGTTTTGCAAACAGACATTACAGTTTTAGTTTAGTTATCGTTTTTTTGTAATGCGTTTTTTTTTTATTTCAGTTAACGGCAATGTTTTTTCCCACATAGTTTCCGTTATTTCGTTCGTTTTCGTTAACGATTATGACCTTGATATGGACCTGTGTGTCTGAAATAAAGTTAAAATTGAAAATCAGATACGAACATGAGATTGATGTGATATGAATGGATGGTGTCATCTTGAGTTAGCTGTGTGATTCAGCTGTCTGTGCTCTCTCTGCAGGTGATGGTTAGAGCAATTGGGAACAGCTGAGGATGTTCCCAGTAGCAGGAGGTTATTTAAGTCTGGATGCAGTGCAGCCCTCTCTCTGGCTGACTCTCCACTCTGCTGCAGCTTTGCTCCTCTCCCGTCTGCTTTAGTTCTCTACTCTGCTCCTATCAACCTTTACACACACATATTTACCACTCATGAACATCACACAAACTGACTTTACTAATATCCACAGCCCATATATTAGCTAAAGTTAACCCTCTATTTTGGTTTAATTTGTTAAAATAAATATATTTTGTGAAAGTTGATGATGGTTTGTCTCCCTTTTGTTGAATCAGGTCAAGTGTGTGTGTGTGTGTGTGTGTGTCCTCAGTGAAGTGTATCAGTCTCTGCAGTAGCTTCCAGCTGCAGCAGTCGGTTCAGTTTCTGTTCAGTCTGACTGAGGGAGGTTTTTGTACGACGCTTTTTCACTGTGTGAACACCCACTGGCTGTTGATAACATGAAAACTCTGACAGTAGTAAACTGCTGCATCTTCAGTCTGGACTCCACTGATGGTCAGAGTGAAGTCAGAGTTTGATCCACTGCCTGTAAAACGATCTGGAATCCCTGATTCTCGAGTGCTAGTATATTTAATGATCAGTTTAGGAGTTTCTCCATCTCTCTGTTGGTACCACTGTAAATAGTTAGTGTGTGTAACAGCCTGACTGGTCCTACAGCTGATGGAGACGGAGCCTCCCAGAGCAGAGCTCACTGCTCCAGGCTGAGTCACTGTGACCTGGCCTCTGGACTCTGAGGATACAGAGACAAAAACATAAAGCAGCGTCACGGTTTAGTCGGCTTCATTTCAGAGGGACGGATGTTGATAGAGGAGAGGAGTTTGATTCTCTGGACTTTACCTGTGAAGCAGCAGCAGAGGAGAGTCCAGATGAGGACGGAGATCAAAGTCATGTTTTTGATGAGGAGGATTTCTGTGTCTTCTGTTGTCATGAAGGACAGCTGTCAGTCATCCAGTGTTCAACTCTCAGGACTATAAACTCTCCCAGATGATTAATGGCCTTTCTCACTCTTTGTCATAAAGACTTTAAAACGACTCTTGGTATAACATGTGATGTCATGTCTCAGAGATGGGGACTCAAGTCTGAGAATCAGACTCGAGTCGTAATTAAGTCGCACAAACAGTGACTTCAAACTTGACTTGCGACTCAACCCAAAAGACTTCAGACTTGCTTCGAGACTCGTCATCAGCCTGTTTTCATGCAATTATTGCTTTTTAAATCTAAATGTATTCATGTATTTCTATTTTCTTTTATTGGCGCATATACGTTGTGGAAACGTATGACGAGCTGCATGTCCCCTGCTCTTTGCCATAATGTGCAACATAACACATGCACTATGCCTTATGTGCGTGCACTCACATATGAAAAAATGCATTGACGATGGCAACACCAAGTCCTCCTGGAGTTGTGCCTTTTGTCATTAGTTCTGCTTTCAATAACTTTGTAAACAGTGGCAGTAAGCTAACAGCTACATGCAAGGTGTGTGGCACCAAGATATATGATGGAGGATCAACAATGTCGGACTTCATCAGACATCTCCAAACACACCCAGATAGGTCAGTCACCTGCAATGTGAAAGAGATGTTACATTTAACATATATCGTCACAGGTAACAAGCTAGCCATCGCAAAGTGTTGTGCTAATGCTGGGAATAGGAACATTGTATCTTTATAGTTAGTAGTTGCTGAGGCTCAGACATCCATGGTGTACAGGAGGAGGGATTGACACTGAGATGCGTGTTGTTCTGTAATTGGTGTGGCGCTGCCACTATTCTCTTGATTTCCACTTTGCATTAAGACATTTGTTTTTAGTGAAAGAGACGTTACATTTAACATATATCGTCACAGGTAACGAGCTAACCATTGCAAAGTGTTGTGCTAATGCTGGGATTGCCTGGGAACAGGAACATTGTGTCTTTATAGTTGTATCCATATGATGTGACAGACTTAGGTTAATATTTCACCAGGTCCGAGGGCTAGAGGGATGTGTTAAGTAGACCCCATAAAGTTCTCCTACAACTGATTTTGAGACTATTACTGTATGGATGGTAGCTACAGGACATGCTTTGAATTCATAAGGTTTAACAATTCAATCAGGAGAGACTTTGTTGCAGATATGCAAAGATTTATTGTACGAATGCATGATATGACATGTACAGTCTTTGGAGATTAGACTCCATTATTAAATGATATATAATTAGGGGGTCAGAAGGCCAGAAGCTGATCCCCCGATGGAGTCTAGACACTGATGGCGGTGTGAGGAACCCGAATATCGAACAGAGGAGCCGACGGCAGTCTGGTCGGAGGAGGAACCAGGAGCCGTGCAGGATGAAGACCGGAGGAGCAAGAGGAGGAGGAGGGTTGTGTTCTTAGCCTGAAATGACAACTGAGCAGCAGAGAGAGACAGGTTTAAAACAGGGGTGTCGTGCTGTGATTGGCTTGTGAAATTCAAGGCCGCTTCTGATTGGTTAGATAAAAGTGAGTGCCTCTAACAGCTGTTCAGTTTTAGAAGAGAGAGAATGTGATTAAGTTTAGAAGTCTTCCTGCAAGAATTTACACTGAGCTCCATTACAGTGTTAGGGACAGATCAGATGGCCAGAGACTTGAGACTTGAATTGGACTCGAACTCACTCAACTTGGACTTCCAAAAAATGACTTGTGAACATCTCTGATGGACCTACATATTTACATATTCACATGGAGAGGATATTGAAAAGTCTGGTAGTAAACTGATTCAGTAACTTGTGGACAGTTTTCTTTTTTTTCAGATGGTAATATGGTCTTTTTTTGAGAATGATTAGTGATATTAATATAAATGCAGGTTTGACATGTTTGGGTGTTTGTAATGTGAAGATTTCACCAAGTGAAGCAGTGATGAGTCTTTATAGAAGGCTGAGGCCAGTGTTGTAGTTCTCAATATCAGTCTTGGTCTCAAGACCACTCTTTGAAGGTTTCAGTCTCGTCTCAGAATCTGCCGCATTTTTACTCGGTCTTGTCTTGTCTCAGATCTTTGGATCCAATTCCATGATCTTCCTCAGCAGACGGAGTTCACCCAGTTCTCATGGAATATTTTAACTTCGAAGCCAACATGCACAATGGACCTTTTTCACAGCAGACATTTTGACTTGTCATAGTAGGATAAGCACAGCTGAAATTGATAACCTTAACAATGGCTCAATTCCATCAAGTGTCCCAGTGAGCTATTTCAGTGAGTCAGCATGCACAATACCAGGGCCTCTCCTAAGTGGAATGCAGCCATCATTAATGGTTGTGAATACACCTGTGCTTATCCTACAGTGACATGTCAACATGTCTGCTGTGAAAAAGGTCTATAAGTCTCACAAATGCTGCAGATGTGTTCCTCTCCCGTCTGCTTTAGTTCTCTACTCTGCTCCTATCAACCTTTACAACACTGGCACACACATATTTACGACTCATGCACATCACACAATACTGACTTTACTGATATACACAGCCTATACTTTAATTACTTAGGTTAACCCTTTAATTTAGGTTAATTTGTAAAAATAAATATTTTGTAAAAACTTGATCATTGTGTGTCTACCTTTTGTTGTAAAAAGTGTGTGTGTGTGTGTGTGTGTGTGTGTGTGTGTGTGTGTGTGTGTGTGTGTGTGTGTGTGTGTGTGTGTGTGTGTGTGTGTGTGTGTGTGTGTCCTCAGTGAAGTGTATCAGTCTCTGCAGTAGCTTCCAGCTGCAGCAGTCAGTTCAGTTTCTGTTCAGTCTGACTGAGGGAGGTTTTTGTACGACGCTTTTTCACTGTGTCAACACCCACTGACTGTTGGGATAGTGTTAACTCTGACAGTAGTAAACTGCTGCATCTTCAGTCTGGACTCCACTGATGGTCAGAGTGAAGTCAGAGTTTGATCCACTGCCTGTAAAACGATCTGGAATCCCTGATTGTCGAGTAGTAGCATAGTAAATGAGCAGTTTAGGAGTTTCTCCATCTCTCTGTTGGTACCAGGCTAACCTGTTAGAAACATAAACATTCTGACTGGTCCTACAGCTGATGGAGACGGAGCCTCCCAGAGCAGAGCTCACTGCTCCAGGCTGAGTCACTGTGTACTGACCGCTGGACTCTGAGGATACAGAAACAAAAACATAAAGCAGCGTCACGGTTTAGTCGGCTTCATTTCAGAGGGACGGATGTTGATAGAGGAGAGGAGTTTGATTCTCTGGACTTTACCTGTGAAGCAGCAGCAGAGGAGAGTCCAGATGAGGACGGAGATCAAAGTCATGTTTTTGATGAGGAGGATTTCTGTGTCTTCTGTTGTCATGAAGGACAGCTGTCAGTCATCCAGTGTTCAACTCTCAGGACTATAAACTCTCCCAGAGCACTGGAGCATGGTGCTGCTGATGCAAAGTGGCTCTCTATGGAAATGCTCTGACTGACTCCAACAGGGACTTGGATTACTCTGATGATGCTGTTCATCAATGGATCAATCAATTTATCAGAGTATTGATTAGGATCTTTCAATAACACTTTGACTTCTTGACAAATCTTTCAAAATGTTTGATTTAGGCTTCCCAGGACCAGCTGGAACATATAAAAGAAGTCTTTTATTCTCTATGCCAAACAGGGATTGAACACAGAATGACTGCCTCAGACAACACTTGTAATTTTTTAATATTTGCTCTCTTGTATTTTGTATTAGACTCATTTGCTGCCACCTGCCCATTTGCACTATTTTATATTGTATTCTGTATACTCTGTATGTTTTAAATGATCACCACTGGCCTCTTAACGGCTGGGAGCAGAGAGGCAGGACACATATGCAAACACACAGAGTCAGTGAACTGTAGCTGTCCTCAACATGTCATGCTGTTTCCCCCTCAGTGCTGAGAGCATGGACCTACATACAGTGGCAAGAAAAAGTACGTGAAGCTTTTGGAATTTAATGGTTTTCTGAATACATTTGTCATAAAATGTGATCTGATCTTCATTTAAGTCAAGGGTATTGACAAATATAAGGTGTCTAAAATAATAACACAACATTTTTTTGATCTTCCATGTCTTTATTGAGAACAACTAAAAAAAACTGCATCGTGCTTGTGGAAAAAGTATGTGAACCCTTGAGTTAATGACCTCCAAAAAGCTAATTGGAGTCAGGTTTTAGCACACGTGGAGTCTCGTTAAGATAATGAGTTTGGAGGTGTGGACTACAGCTACTTTGACTGATAAAAAGCCCTCAAACTTTTGGAGTTTGCGCTGCACAAGAAGAACACACTTATGTGAGCCATGTCTCGCGAAAAAGAGCTTTTAGAGGATCTATGATCAAGAATTGTTGATTTACATGAAGCTGGCAAGGGTTACAAAGTTATTTCAAAGACTTTAGAAATTCACCTGTCTACAGTTAAGCAAACAATCTACAAATGGAGACACTTTGGGACTATTGCTACTCTATCAAGAAGTGGGCGCCCAGTCAAAATGACACCAAGATGAGTGTTCAATAAAGACATGAAAGATCTGAATTTGTTTATTTTAGACACATTGTTTGTCAATCCCCTTGATTTAGATGAAGATCAGATCCCATTTTATGACAAATTTATTCAGAAAAACATGAAATTCCAAAAGGTTCACATTCTTTTTCTTGCCACTGTATTTACATATTCACATGGAGAGGATATAAAAAAGTCTGGTAGTAAACTGATCCAGTGACTTGTGGACAGTTTGGTTCTGTCCTTCCAGTTTGGTAATATGGTCTTTTTTTGATAATGATTAGAGATGGCAAAAGTACTCACTTCCCGTACTCAAGTAGAAGTACAGATATTTTTGTTAAAAAAAAGTAGAAGTACTGATTTAACTTCTTTACTCAAGTAAAAGTAACAAAGTACAGGCTTGGAAATTTACTTAAAGTATAAAAGTAAAAGTAGCCTTGCGAATGAATACAATCTTTTATGAAAAGCTGCCTGGACCACACAAATCTAACTAGAGTGGTAGCTGAGAAACTTCAGTGGACTCTTTTTATGCCATTGCCTACATTTTAAATGGATGTCTGCCAATAGGCCTAAAACATGACATATATGATTATTGTGATAGAGACAAGGACTCCAGGTTAATAAGATTCTGACTGAGTAGTAAGATAGAATTCACAGATCCTGTTTATCTTTTTTAATCTTCCCCTTAACATTTAAAGGAATCTGTGTGTGTGTGTGTGTGTGTGTGTGTGTGTGTGTGTGTGTGTGTGTGTGTGTGTGTGTGTGTGTGTGTGCTCAAATATGGCTTCTGGAATCAAAATAAAGGATTCAATATGAATTACTAAACAGACAACAAACAAACATCCATACTACTAGTGCTAACGTTACCACCATCAAGCCACAATGATTTGCCACAAATGAATGCTGCCGAATCTGTCGAGTCGTTGGATCAAGTGCAACGTCCGGTATATTCCCATCCAATTAGATCCAATTAGATTGAATTTGGTATTGATGACGTGAAAAATAATAACGGTAACTCCATTGAAATTATTTGAAACTTGTTAGTTAGGACTAGATCAGGACTGTATTTAAAGCTGATTCTGGTTTCCAACTTGGCCCCAGGTGTGTCTGTTAAAACACGGACGGAGACAATTCTCTCTTTTGATGCTTTAATAAGATCAAGCAACGTGCAACCTAGCTAACAGGTTAACACAAACAACAAAATCACTAGCTAACTTACTTTAAGTTTGCAAGAACTATAGACCAATACAACAACAGGCTTAAATGAACTGACAACATAAGTTATACTACTTAGAGTTCTCAAGGACGCACACACACCATCTCAACTGATGTATCCTCTTTTCTCTCACTTTTTTCTATGTGGCGGTTTTTACACCCGCTCGCGGTGTAAGGCGCGTGTCCGCGCTATTTTCCAACATGCACTCCCAATCACTCCTGATAGACGACCTATTCTACAAAACTAAAGTAACGAGCCAATTTTCTAAAATGTAAGGAGTAGAAAGTACCGATATTCTTGTTAAAATGTAAGCAGTAAAAGTAAAAAGTCGCCACAAAAATAAATAGTAAAGTAAAAAAATCTACTTGAGTACTGTAACGAAGTATTGGTACTTCGTTACTTCCCATCTCTGATGATTAGTGATATTAATATTGGTTTGACAGGTTTGTAATGTGAAGATTTCACCAAGTGAAGCAGTGATGAGTCTTTATAGAAGGCTGAGGCCAGTGTTGTAGTTCTCAATATCAGTCTTGGTCTCAAGACCACTCTTTGAAGGTTTCGGTCTCGTCTCGGAATCTGCCGCATCTTTACTCGGTCTTGTCTTGTCTCAGATCTTTGGATCCAATCCCATGATCTTCCTCAGCAGACGGAGTTCACCCAGTTCTCATGGAATATTTTAACTTCTAAGCCAACGTGGACAATAAGTCTCACAAATGCTGAGAGGAATGGGAATTTGAAAATCCACATTTTAATAACATCTGCTGAGGAAAAGTATGTGATATGATTAAAATCTCAACAACAGCTACTGGATGGATGTTGTGAAGAGATTGTTTTGCTGTTTCCAAAGTCAAGAATGAACATGAGATTGTAATGTGATATGAATGGATGGTGTCATCTTGAGTTAGCTGTGTGATTCAGCTGTCTGTGCTCTCTCTGCAGGTGATGGTTAGAGCAACTGGGAACAGCTGAGGATGTTCCCAGTAGCAGGAGGTTATAACGTTCACGGATATCAGAAAACCATTTTTCACAGTGAAGACGTCATCATTCAAGTTACTTCCTGTGGGAATCGGAGGTGGGAAACTCAGGCTAGATTTTGCTGACCGAGTTTCCCAGTTGGTGACGCGTTGTTGACAACTGACGTTTGATGTAGGCGACTTTGGTTCACTGAAAATATTTCAATGACATTAAACTGTTTATTGTGGACAAATTCCTTTGCCAAGAAACATACTCAGACATAACATGATTCAAACACCTTATCTGTGTCCTTTCCCATTCGTTGTCCTGCAGATAACACAAACAAACACCTGTCCATGTGCTGTTTGGATGCTCGCATAAGAAAACATCTGGGGTCCGTTTCAGGAAGTAGGTTTAACAAACTCTGAGTGTAACCCTGATTTCTGAGTTGATTTATCCTGAGATGAGAAACTCTGAGTTTTCAGTTCCAGAACAGCTGACTTGAGTTGGTTCAATCAACTCGGAGTAGGTTCACTCAGGGTTACGCGCGTGCACAACCACTATAAAAGGCAGCATGAATGGAGCCATGATTCTACGATTCACCATGGTAACAACCACAAACAAACGGGTCGGCAGAAATACTCATGCGCACAAACAGCGAGTTTTAACATGTATTTCGTTAAAAAAGTAAGACAACGGCTGCTGCTGCAACAGAGAGAGAATTGGTGTGGGAGAAAGTTGCTGCTCGAGTTAATGCGTACGCATTAACAGTGTATTCATTTCATATTTAATCACAGTTAACTTATAATATTACTGGTGAAAACTGGAATTGTATTACACCTGTAATTTCATTTAGGTGCAATCCTGCGGGCGAAAAAGTAAACTATACTAATCCCATTCTGAGGCTGCAGCACCATGATCATTAACAGAACTATAATGTATAATCATTTATTTCTTTTCAATGGCGATCACTAGTTTGTGTCCAGGGAACACTACAAAAACGTTTCAGAGCGAGTCACACTTTTCTGACGGCTCTGCATACAGTGGCTTTACTATTACAGTATGATGCACTACACTGTTATAAAGAAAACTGCCGTTTGCAAAAAACGTAATGCGACACAAAGAATCTGCTGGGATGTTAAAGCCTGTCCATGATGGCTGATGTTAGTGATATGAGGATAAGGTATCTACATATCTAATGGACTGTGATAAAAAATACCTCTCAAATCGGTTATGTGGAAATGAAAATACATCTATAGTCGGGACTCAGTATCATCTCCCGACGTAAACTCTCTGTGAATTAATACAGCTTTTTCATCAACGGGATCGTCAACAAAAGGACATGACACGTTTGAAAAAAAAAGATTTATAATCTGCCTAACATAAACCAATAAGTTTTTTTATTCATGCAGATAACATACTGCATTAAAATGTGCCTGACACAGACTGAAATGAATGAATGAATGAATGAGGAAATGAGTTTCTTGAAGAAAACCTGCTCCCGACCAGGTTAGGTTCACAGGCTCAGTTACCATAGTAACTGACTCTGATGTTAAGTTACCTCTCTTTCTGAAACGGACTGGAGTTCCCCCTCTCTCTCAGGTTTGATTAACCTCCCTTTCTGAAACAGAAAACCCAGAGTTTCCCTCATCTCAGGGTTAACAAACTCAGTTTTCACTAAACCTGCTTTCTGAAACGGGCCCCTGATGAGCTGTCTGATCATTTACAAATGTTAAGGAGGGAATTTCTATATTTCATATATTTGGGGAAGTCCCTCACTGCAATAATGCATCGGCATTACAAAGTGTACAATAGACTTTTCTGTACATTTAAGAGTGAAGTGATAGGAGCCAGAAAACATGCTTTAATTCCTGATATGATTATGGTCTACAAGAGGGGAAACTAATTGTATTATAATGTTAAATCAAATGTAATCTATATACAAACAGATTGTATTGTGGTGGAGTCTGAACACATGATTGATACTGACGATGTATTAATCCATTCAGCTGAGGGATCAGTGAGAAATATAAAGAGGTAAAGGACATTAATGTCTTGTACATCATTGTTTTAGGAAAACAATTGAAGTAAATATTTTCAAAGATGGAAGGTGTAGTGTGTTATATTTTCGTGTGTGTGTGTGTGTGTGTGTGTTCCTCAGTGAAGTGTATCAGTCTCTGCAGTAGCTTCCAGCTGCAGCAGTCAGTTCAGTTTCTGTTCAGTCTGACTGAGGGAGGTTTTTGTACGACGCTTTTTCACTGTGTGAACACATACTGACTGTTGACATAGTGAAAACTCTGACAGTAGTAAACTGCTGCATCTTCAGTCTGGACTCCACTGATGGTCAGAGTGAAGTCAGAGTTTGATCCACTGCCTGTAAAACGATCTGGAATCCCTGATTGTCGAGTAGTAGCATAGTAAATGAGCAGTTTAGGAGTTTCTCCATCTCTCTGTTGGTACCAGGCTAACGCGTGATTGCTGCCCCAAGTATAAACATTCTGACTGGTCCTACAGCTGATGGAGACGGAGCCTCCCAGAGCAGAGCTCACTGCTCCAGGCTGAGTCACTGTGTACTGGCCTCTGGACTCTGAGGATACAGAGACAAAAACATAAAGCAGCGTCACGGTTTAGTCGGCTTCATTTCAGAGGGACGGATGTTGATAGAGGAGAGGAGTTTGATTCTCTGGACTTTACCTGTGAAGCAGCAGCAGAGGAGAGTCCAGATGAGGACGGAGATCAAAGTCATGTTTTTGATGAGGAGGATTTCTGTGTCTTCTGTTGTCATGAAGGACAGCTGTCAGTCATCCAGTGTTCAACTCTCAGGACTATAAACTCTCCCAGAGCACTGGAGCATGGTGCTGCTGATGCAAAGTGGCTCTCTATGGAAATGCGCTGAATGACTCCAACAGGGACAGGGGGTTTCCTCTTCAGTGCTGAGAACACTGACTTTATATATATTATTCATGATATAATGCATAAAGAAATTGAGAAATTGGATTGGTTTATGAATTCTGTTGAATTACTAAAACCTATTAAACTGCATAGTCTTCATCACACAGCCAATGTGCATTTGTGTTCTCATTTAAGAGCCATACACACAAGTACTGGTGAGAAATGTAGAAATTAAAATGCAAAATGACAGATTCTACCAACAAGGATCTGTGCACTTGTTTTATTGATGTAAAATCATTTTTCAGGGTCGACAGAGAATGAGAGAACACTTGTTTGAGTATGTAGACATTTCAGTAATCAGCCCTAATGCAGAACATCTGTTTCCCTCAAACAAGCCCTGACAAACATGAACAATGTTGGACACAGAGGAACAAGTCATTACAACCAACTGCAATAAACATTCTTTACTTAAAAACAAAGCTAAAAGTTCCTCGAGACCAATAAACATCAACATTGTTTTACTTTTTTCTCCAGATTGTCTCTTTTATGCAGCTTAACATATTCAGCTCCTTCAAATCTAAAGGGAAGAGAGAGGATGAGAATATTCATTAAAGTGAATTCAAACAGGTTAATAAAAATCATGTTTCCGTCTTGAACTTTAATGTTCATTAATTCTGTTTCAGATGATTAATGGCCTTTCTCACTCTTTGTCACAAAGACTTTAAAACAACTCTTGGTATAACATGTGATGTCATGTCTCAGAGATGGGGACTCAAGTCTGAGACTCAGACTCGAGTCGCACTTAAGTCGCACAAACAGTGACTTCAAACTTGACTTGCGACTCGACCCAAAAGACTTCAGACTTGCTTCGAGACTCGTCATCAGCCTGTTTTCATGCAATTATAACTCTAAATGTATTAATGTATTTCTATTTTCTTCTATTGGCCATATACGTTGTGGGAAACGTATGACGAGCGCATGTCCACTGCCTTGTGTCATAATGTGCAACATAACGCATGCACTATGCCTTATGTGCGCCGCACAACATAAAAAATGCATTGACAATGGCAACACCAAGTCCTCCTGGAGTTGTGCCTTTTGTCATTAGTTCTGCTTTCAATAACTTTGTAAACAGTGGCAGTAAGCTAACAGCTACATGCAAGGTGTGTGGCACCAAGATATATGATGGAGGATCAACAATATCGGACTTCATCAGACATCTCCAAACACACCCAGATAGGTCAGTCACCTGCAATGTGAAAGAGACGTTACATTTAGCATATATCGTCACAGGGAACAAGCTAACCATCGCAAAGTGTTGTGCTAATGCTGGGGTTGCCTGGGAACAGGAACATTGTGTCTTTATAGTTCTGTCCATATGATGTGACAGACTTAGGTTAATATTTCACCAGGTCCGAGGGCTAGAGGGATGTGTTAAGTAGACCCCATAAAGTTCTCCTACAACTGATTTTGATACTATTACTGTATGGATGGTAGCTACAGGACATGCTTTGAATTGATAAGATTTAACAATTCAATCAGGAGAGACTTCTTTGCAGATATGCAAAGATTTATTGTACGAATGCATGATATGACATGTACAGTCTTTGGAGATTAGACTCCATTATTAAATGATATATAATTAGGGGGTCAGAAGGCCAGAAGCTGATCCCCCGATGGAGTCCAGACACTGATGGCGGTGTGAGGAACCCGAATATGGAACCGAGGGAGCCGACGGCAGTCTGGTCGGAGGAGGAACCAGGAGCCGTGCAGGATGAAGACCGGAGGAGCAAGAGGAGGAGGAGGAGGGTTGTGTTCTTAGCCTGAAATGACAACTGAGCAGCAGAGAGAGACAGGTTTAAAACAGGGGTGTCGTGCTGTGATTGGCTTGTGAAATTCAAGGCCGCTTCTGATTGGTTAGATAAAAGTGAGCGCCTCTAACAGCTGTTCAGTTTTAGAAGAGAGAGAATGGATTAAGTTTAGAAGTCTTCCTGCAAGAATTTACACTGAGCTCCATTACAGTGTTAGGGACAGATCAGATGGCCAGAGACTTGGTTTTGTGATTGTGGACTCTGAACACATGATTGATACTGACGCTGACGATGTATTAATCCATTCAGCTGAGGGATCAGTGAGAAATATAAAGAGGTAAAGGACATTAATGTCTTGTACATCATTGTTTTAGGAAAACAATTCAAGTAAATGTATTTTCAAAGATGGAAGGTGTAGCCTAGTATGTCATATTTTATATGTGTGTGTGTGTGTGTGTGTGTGTGTGTGTGTGTGTGTGTGTGTGTGTGTGTGTGTGTGTAATTCCAAACTTGGTTGACTTTGAGGGATTTGCTGTTTCAGTTGTTTTATGTTTTTAGTGTTTTTGTGTATTTTGTATTTGCATGTACTGTATGTGTGGTTGTACTGCTGCCTGCCTTGGCCAGGACACTCTTTGAAAAGAGATTTTTAATCTCAATGAGTCTCTTCCTGGTTAAATAAAAAACAAAAAACTCCTGACATTGTATTTGTAAATGAGGTTATGAAATCTGTATGTATCTTTGATGTAGGCTGCTGTTTTGCTCTGTATATGGACACTTGCTACTATTCCAAACTATTGAAATGTCAACCACTGGTAGATCTCATTCACCAACTTGAATACAACTAATCACTCTGGTATTTGGAAGCTTAGGCCATGTCCATTAGAATGTGGTCAGGGGATGCAGCTAAGGGGGCTGCAAAAAAGGAGGCAGAAAGAATTGCTAAATTTTATTTTTTCATTCATCATAAGGAGCGTGCACATATGGAGACGGGGATGCTTTGTTTATCCTTAATGTGTTGAGTATTATAAATGGAAAGACCTGCAAAGTATGTGAGCCATGTAGACCTGTCACCTTGTCAATGACTCTTCCCACAGTATTTGGATCTTGTTATTGTCTTGTGATGCCTTTCAGATCCAAATAAAAGCATTTAAGTGTGTGTGTGTATGTGTGTGTGTGTGTGTGTGTGTCCTCAGTGAAGTGTATCAGTCTCTGCAGTAGCTTCCAGCTGCAGCAGTCCGTTCAGTTTCTGTTCAGTCTGACTGAGGGAGGTTTTTGTACGACGCTTTTTCACTGTGTGGACACCCACTGGCTGTTGATGAGATGTGCACTCTGACAGTAGTAAACTGCTGCATCTTCAGTCTGGACTCCACTGATGGTCAGAGTGAAGTCAGAGTTTGATCCACTGCCTGTAAAACGATCTGGAAATCCCTGATTGTCGGAGTGCTAGTACTATAAATGAGCAGTTTAGGAGTTTCTCTCCATCTCTGTTGGTACCAGGATAAATAGCTAGGATTCCGACTGGTCCTACAGCTGATGGAGACGGAGCCTCCCAGAGCAGAGCTCACTGCTCCAGGCTGAGTCACTGTGACCTGGCCTCTGGACTCTGAGGATACAGAGACAAAAACATAAAGCAGCGGTCACGGTTTAGTCGGCTTCATTTCAGAGGGACGGATGTTGATAGAGGAGAGGAGTTTGATTCTCTGGACTTTACCTGTGAAGCAGCAGCAGAGGAGAGTCCAGATGAGGACGGAGATCAAAGTCATGTTTTTGATGAGGAGGATTTCTGTGTCTTCTGTTGTCATGAAGGACAGCTGTCAGTCATCCAGTGTTCAACTCTCAGGACTATAAACTCTCCCAGAGCACTG
Source organism: Perca fluviatilis (assembly GCF_010015445.1). NCBI lineage: Eukaryota > Metazoa > Chordata > Actinopteri > Perciformes > Percidae > Perca > Perca fluviatilis. The sequence goes on along the minus strand of NW_024375613.1, from coordinate 524,272 downwards.
GAGCATGGTGCTGCTGATGCAAAGTGGCTCTCTATGGAAATGCTCTGACTGACTCCAACAGGGACTTGGATTACTCTGATGATGCTGTTCATCAATGGATCAATCACTTTATCAGAGTATTGATTAGGAATATGTGGCTGCTCATTTGTATGAGTCTTTTGTTTGAGTCCATAAGCTATTTTAGGGGTACCAAATATATATATATTAAGTATTTGTTAAAATCCACCTACCCTCCATAGGTTTGCTTCTACAACAGACTAACGGTACTCATATAACAATAAACACAAGATCACTCATTCAGTGTTAATCTACATTTTGTTTATCGATGTACATGAATAATATCCCCTCTTTGAGGAGAAAGGTGGGTTTAAAAATATACGAATATATTTGCTAAAAGTAAGGGGAGGGCAGAGGGGGGTCAAGGCTTAATATTAAGGGGACACTGGCCACCCCCTCCCAGAACCACTGATTCACTGCAACACAAATCAATCAAATCACTGTGAGACAGATTTAACTAAAAAATATTATTTTTCATTCATCATCTACAATAAACATTTTTTTTGATAATTATTTACAATTTGGCCAAATTTATTGGGAATTTTTCTTCATGAATATTTCAATTATTTTCGCTGAAAGAGACATTTATATTGTTAGTAGATATTTAACATTTAATTCCAAGTAAAGGTTAAATACATTTTTATAGTTTGTGAATGAATTTTAAACATTGTGACCCGTTATGACATAAACTGGGTAAACTGTGAATGTGTTTTGGTGAGTTTGTTTGTGTCAAAGTCAGAGAGCCGTGGCTCTCTACAGTGAGAGGTTTTTGTCGGCGGCTCAATGACTTTGTATCACTGTGGTACACGTTCGGTGGAGGAACCAGACTGGAATTTGGAAGTAAGTTCCTGCACATCAATAGTTAATACATTATTGTGAAGTAATGTTTTAAATTACATTTTTGAATGGTCAGATAAATTGTTGTTTTATTGATGAAATGTATTCATGTTTTTATTCATCCTCCTTTATCATGGAGACTAACTCAGAGCAGCCTCAATAAATATTTCTGTCAATTTAAATAACTTGATGATGAACACAAAACTTATATTCTACTTAAAATGTTTGTAAAGGTTGTTCTTTAATGTTACACTATAAATATAATGTCATATTGTTGCAAATTTAGTTTGAAATCTTTTGAACAGTTTGTTAAATAATGACTGAAATCCACATGAAGTACATTTCATTGTTGTCAGTTGATTATTTGTATTTGTTTGTTTCCACTAAATACTCTAAATTAATGTATAGTTATGGTTTTAGAATTTGTGAAATATTTGACATTTTATTTCCAGTGTATAGTTTGATATATCTCAGCTCATTGTGTAGATGATTCTCTCTGTGCTGATTTGCATGAGAGGCTTCTTAAAGGGAAGTGAAACAATGTGTGAGTGAGTGACTGGTGGAGCAGAAAAACCATCTGACAGAAACTCCTTAAAGGAGAAAACCAACTCTCACACAGTCAAGGTGTCCAAGTGTCTGCTGGTTGATTGACAGCTGTGTGGTCCCTGTCCTCTAAGCTGATTGGTGTCTCCTAGGTGATGTCCGTCCCACCCTGACGGTGCTGCCCCCTCCAGTGATGAGTTGATCCAGGGAAGGCCACGCGTCATGTGCCTGGCCAACAAGGGCTTCCCCTCAGACTGGAGTCTGGCCTGGAAGGTGGACGGCAGCAGCAGCAGCTGGGAGGAGAGCAGGAGCCCCGGGGTGCTGGGGAAGGACGGCAAATACAGCTGGAGCAGCACCCTGAGGCTCCCTAAAGACCAATGGGAGAAGGTGGGCACTGTGACCTGTGAGGCCACCCAGGGCTCCCAGACTCCACTCTCAGAGACACTGAGGAGAGACCAGTGTTCCCAGTCCTGACCTGACTCACTGGGACTCTGCTACTGGTTTCACTCTGATACTGATCTCAGTCTGCTCTCTGCTTTTTTTCTCTCTCTACTCTCTCTCTCTTTTTTTTTTTTTTTTTTTTTTTTTTTTTTTTTTTTCTCTCTCTCTCTCTCTGGCATCAGACCAATTTAACAGTGTTCAACTTGAAATAGTGATGCTTTATTTGTTGCAATAATCCTTATGCTGTTAATGCTGTAAGACAATAAAACATAATTCAAATGAAAAGTATGCATCTTTATTTAACAACAGTTTCTTTCACCTGGCTATATGTTTAAATAGATATATAAGTTAAATAAAAAATGTTATTTCAGCTCACTCACAAGTAGGTCCATATCCAAGAGATATACAGTTTATATGAAAAAATATAAAAATATACATACATACAAATTACAACGATTTTAAGGATTTATGTTCAGCGGTTACATCATAGAGGATTATATCAAAACTCTTTAAGGCTGACCTTACAGTTTCTCTGTTTAACATTATTATCTGAATTTAGGTATGAACATGGTGTGAATGGGTGGATGAAAGGGGGACATTTTTATGAAATAATTTAAAACTGTAGTCTAAGTTACTCAATACCATTTTTAGAATTTGAAATAAATTGTAGAGCATCTCAATATATAGTTATAGCATAATTCTGAACTGAGATTTATAAACCAAAGATTTAATGTCAGTGTTGCAGGTTTTTTGAAGAACACCAGAAAAACACCAATAGTGTTTTATTATTGAGTTATTCATGTGCTGCTTTACAATGTTGTTATCACACAAGTTAGTGTTTTTGAAATCTGACATTTTTGTAATATGTCATTAAATCGTAAAAAACCTATCTTATATTTTAAGTATTCTAACAAAGTTCAACCCTTTTTATTTAAAGTAATGCATGTACTGTATATCTTCACCTGAGATGAATCAGGATTTCTAATTTGTAAATATTTCAAATGTATCAAATCAATATGTAAAATCCTGTCAGTGTATCTGCAAACCATTTAATGCAAATGGTTTTAGAATTTGAAATGAATACCTCAATAAAAATAGAAATAATTATGAAAATAAAAAAATTCTACACGAAGGTACATTGAATGTACATAAAATACTAAACCTTAAATCAAATTTGTGAAACTTAATATGAAACTAATGCAAACAGTCTTACTGTAATGCATTATTTTTACCGTTTCACTGAAAGGAGTCTTAGCTTGTTGGACAACTCTTGATGTATTTCACTAAAATATAACTTTAAACCCTTTAATTAGTTTAATCCTAATTATTCTAGTTATGTTTTGATTTAGAATGATTTCATTAAATTTGAAATTCAAGATAATTGTTGAAATACTCAATTATTGTAAAAATAATCTGTCAAAAGACAGAAACGATATGTCATCTGAATAGCTATACTTACTAAATAAATTACGTAATTTTGGAAATTCTATAGCTGCATGATTGTGTTACACTTTTCTTCTTCTTGTATTTGTTATACTGTATTAATATCGCATGTCTAGTGGTGTAGTTTCTGTGCAGCTGTTGAGTCAGATCAGTTCCTCTCCAGCTGAGGAGGTTTTTGTACGACGTTGTATCACTGTGTGAACGGGAAGCTGTAACCACTCTGTGAACAATAATAATCTCCTGCATCTTCAGTCTGAACTCCACTGATGGTCAGAGTGTAATCAGACCCAGATCCACTTCCACTGAAACGGTCCGAAACACCAGACTGACGAAGTAGCACGATAAATCAGAAGTTTGGGAGATTCTCCAGGTTTTGAAGGTACCAGTGAAGGTAGCTACTAATTCCCTGAACTGGCTTTACATCTGATAGAGACAGACTGTCCTGAAGCAACAGACTGAGATCCAGGAGACTGAGTCAGGATGATTTCTCCTGATGAACCTGGAAAACATCAAAAAGAGCAGAAGGGTTATTGAGACAAATCCAGCTTGGAGAAAGATGATCAACATCCAAACAGAAGAGTCTCATTTCTTTAACATGGAGAAGAGATGGAAGAAGGTAAATGCTGCTTGTTCCAGTGTTTCTCCATCATAGCAGAACATCATTGAGGTGAACCTGGTTGCATCCTGAAGCAAAGATTTCAGAAGAGAGTCTCACCCTGAACAAGGAGCCCCAGGGTGGCCAGCAGTAGAAGCAGTGACATCATCATTGTGGTGCCGCGTGTCAGTGGCTCTGAAAGTCCTGGACAGTCACTGATCAACACTGGCCTCTTAACGGCTGGGAGCAGAGAGGCAGGACACATATGCAAACACACAGAGTCAGTGAACTGTAGCTGTCCTCAACATGTCATGCTGTTTCCCCCTCAGTGCTGAGAGCATGGACCTACATATTTACATATTCACATGGAAAGGATATTGAAAATTCTGGTAGTAAACTGATCCAGTGACTTGTTGACAGTTTTGTTCTGTTTTTCCAGTTTGTTATTATGGTCTTTTTTTGAAAATTATTAGTTTTATTAATATTAATGCAGGTTTGACACGTTTGGGTGTTTGTAATGTGAGGATTTCACAAAGTAAAGCAGTGATGAGTCTTTAGAGAAGGCTGAGGCCGAGGATCTCAGATGACATGCTTGAGAAAAACCATAAGCTATTTCTCGGTCTTTCATTCACTTTCAATTGCATACAACTCTTTTTACACTACACACAATTCTCTACATAAGAACAAAATCTAACAGGAAGTGACTTGATTTCCTTTTCCAAACACAACTAATCAAAATGCTACACTTATTTACCAGGGCAGACACACACACTCCTCAGATGTGCAAACACTTTATGCTTACCTGAACACTAACCATTCACTGCTTTAGTATAGGCCTATACATAGGTCAAAGGTCAGATTACCTGTTTTGAACAATGGATGCCAACAACAGACAGAGAGCAAGGGAAGGACGACAATGAGGAGGAGGAAGAGAAAGAAGGAAAGCGGAGGAGGAAGAGAAAGAAGGAGAGCCATCTCTGATGATCAGACTTATTCATCATGTGATCAACCGCGGATTGACCAATGAGAGAAGCTCATCTTGAGTAGCTTTACATTGGCATCCATACTTCAAACCTTCAGAAATGAGAACAGGCATGCAACTATCTAATGACTATTTCAGCATTATAAATCTATCAGATTTTGTTTTGCACAAAGTGCATACAATACCCTCACCGACCAACACACACACACACATATTCTTTATTCTAAAAATGATACCTTTGGTTTACATATGTTTGTACTATTGTTTCCTTGTTCCATACTACTGTATACAACACTGAGCTCCTCTTACAAAACTAATGTTTTGCCTGATACATATTTTCTGTTTTACTGTAACATTAAATTGTTGTTTGCAGTACACTTTTCAACCACTCTCAGCAGATTACTTTCTCTCTCGAACATTGTAAATGTAGATATGAGCCTAGGAAAGACAAAAGAGCTTTAGATTTAGAACAGTGTGTACATCACATCCAAAAATTTACTATGAAAAAAGTTTTTGCCATTTGATGCAAATGCTTCATTTTGAGATGTGTTGATGGCATTTTGAATGCAGTGTTTCATTTTGAAGGAGATGTGAGGCATTTAGCATTTTGTGTGTGCCGTTTTGAGAATTGTGTGTAAAGTTTTGAAAAAAGGAGACATAGTTGTGAAAACGTGTGTAAGCTGTTGGTAAAAACTGTAAGCCGATCTGACAGACTGCAGACCGGACAGCATATGCCGGAGACAAACATGGAGAAGTGAAGTTATGTTGCTGAGTGCCAGTTGGAAATGATGACACAAAAGATCATTTTGTTCGCTCATGAAGACTACATGGTGGTAAAAAAATAATGGATGGCAACATGCGAAACACTTGGGTCGAATACATTCAACATCTTCCGATTTCTTTTTGATATTTGAAGCTGCTGTTAACCTAAAATCTAAGAAAAGTAAATGGCTAACGTTATAGCAGAGAAATCTTGGGGTAACCTTTAGTAACAGTAAAAGCACAACCTTGTGAGTGAATGAAACCGTTTATTCCTTCGTTGATGTTATTTTATTTTATGCAAACTGTTCCGTTCTCTCTCACACACATGCAGGCACAGATTATTCCTCCATAAAGTGAGTAACTTCACTATAGAACTCTAGGACCTATTTCTGGCAGACTGGCACACTATGTTTATGTTTTTTTTTCTTTTACATTTATCTTTTATTTCATTTAGACATAATACATTATGAAAGTATTAAACTGCTGGGTCAGTGTTATTATGTTCAGTAGCACGTGATAAAACCTGTTTAAAAAAGGCATTCATGATTTGTGCAATTTAAATGTAATATTACACTGTTGTGTATGACTTGGAACTTGACTTGGGACTTGACTCGGACATCCAAAACAGTGACTTGGTCCTACCTCTGAAGATCATGTGGTCTGACTGAAAGCTCAACAGTTAATGGATGGACGTTGTGAAGAGATTGTTTTGTTGTTTCTAAAGTCAAGAATGAACTTTTGGTCTCAGTGTATTTGCGTTTTTTGTTTGGGTTGCATGTATGGGAAAATGGTTTTTTGCATGAACTTTATATAGATGTGATTATGGATTTATGTATTATTTTTTGTTTCAAGTTGACTCCTTGGTTGTTTTGGCATGAATCTGATAAGAACATGAGATTGTAATGTGATCTGAATGGATGGTGTCATCTTGAGTTAGCTGTGTGATTCAGCTGTCTGTGCTCTCTCTGCAGGAGATGTTAGAACAACTGGGAACAGCTGAGGATGTTCCCAGTAGCAGGAGGTTATTTAAGTCTGGATGCAGTGCAGCCCTCTCTCTGGCTGACTCTCCACTCTGCTGCAGCTTTGCTCCTCTCCCGTCTGCTTTAGTTCTCTACTCTGCTCCTATCAACCTTTACAACACCTGCACACACATATTTACCACTCATGCACATCACACAAACTGACTTTACTGATATCCACATCCCATACTTTAATTACTTAAGTTAACCCTTTAATTTAGGTTAATTTGTTTGAATGAATATTTTTGTAAAAACTTGATCATGGTGTGTCTCCCTTTTATTGTAAAATGTTAAGTGTGTAAATGTAAATATAAAGTGTGTGTGTGTGTTTGTGTGTGTGTGTGTGTGTGTCATTGAAGTGTATCAGTCTCTGCAGTAGCTTCCAGCTGCAGCAGTCAGTTCAGTTTCTGTTCAGTCTGACTGAGGGAGGTTTTTGTACGACGCTTTTTCACTGTGTGAACACATACTGACTGTTGGGAATGTGAAGACTCTGACAGTAGTAAACTGCTGCATCTTCAGTCTGGACTCCATTGATGGTCAGAGTGAAGTCAGAGTTTGATCCACTGCCTGTAAAACGATCTGGAATCCCTGATTGTCGATTGCTAGCATAGTAAATGAGCAGTTTAGGAGTTTCTCCATCTCTCTGTTGGTACCAGTGTAGATAGCTCCCACCATGAACATTCTGACTGGTCCTACAGCTGATGGAGACGGAGCCTCCCAGAGCAGAGCTCACTGCTCCAGGCTGAGTCACTGTGTACTGACCGCTGGACTCTGAGGATACAGAGACAAAAACATAAAGCAGCGTCACGGTTTAGTCGGCTTCATTTCAGAGGGACGGATGTTGATAGAGGAGAGGAGTTTGATTCTCTGGACTTTACCTGTGAAGCAGCAGCAGAGGAGAGTCCAGATGAGGACGGAGATCAAAGTCATGTTTTTGATGAGGAGGATTTCTGTGTCTTCTGTTGTCATGAAGGACAGCTGTCAGTCATCCAGTGTTCAACTCTCAGGACTATAAACTCTCCCAGAGCACTGGAGCATGGTGCTGCTGATGCAAAGTGGCTCTCTATGGAAATGCTCTGACTGACTCCAACAGGGACTTGGATTACTCTGATGATGCTGTTCATCAATGGATCAATCACTTTATCAGAGTATAGTAAATGTTAGATTTAGGGTCCCATGGACCTGCTGGAACATTTACAAGAAGTATTTTATTCCCTATGCCATACAGCCATTGAACACAGAATGACTCCATCAGGGAACACTTGTTATTTTATAAGATTTACTTTCTTGAATTATTCATATAACTTATCTGCTGCTACCTGCCCATTTACACTATTGTATATTGTATTCTGTATATTCTGTATGTTTTTAATGGTGTGCTGTGTTATGTGGATTCTATTTACATTTGCTGTACTTTGGGAGAAGCCAAAGACAAATTCTCACTGAGGTGGACAATAAAGTCAACCTACTCTGTCTTATTGTTATTTAAATTATTTGCAAGAGAAGAAATTACATACATTTAACATATATTAAAACATGCATTAAGGAAATCTGCAGCACTGTGTTATTGTCAGTTATCTTTCATAACAGCCTCATTTTGGTGAGTTTGTTTGTGTCAAAGTCAGAGAGCCGTGTCTCTCCAGTGAGAGGTTTTGTACGGCGGCTCAATGACTTTGTATCACTGTGGTGGACTTTTGGTGGAGGAACCAGACTGAATGTTGGAAGTAAGTCAAACTTTTAAACTTTTATTTCAGGAGCTATTTTTCTTCCTTTACTTTCTGTACTCTTAACTTTCCAGATTTGTGAAATATTAATTCATAATTTTTACAGAAATATTTTGCACTAAAAGGCAAATGTTGTTTGTTGAAATAGAAAATTAAAAAGTCCATTGTAAAAAAAATGAAATATTGAGTCAGAGGATAAATCATTATTTCCAACTTTAATGGTAAAGTAGCATCTTGAGGGCTTGTAGGTTTAGTTTCAGTCTGACAAAGTCAGAGACCGGGGCTTTCTCTACAGTGAGAGGTTTTTGTACCGCGGCTCAATGACTTTGTATCACTGTGGAACACGTTCGGTGGAGGAACCAGACTGAATGTTGGAAGTAAGTTTCTGCACAAATACTAAAACTATATTGTAAATATTGTAAAGTAATGTTTTAAATTCTGTGTACAGTTGATAAAATATATATGTATTCATGTTTTTATTTCTCCTCCTTTATCGTGGAGACTAACGTCAGACCAGCTTCACTAAACATTTCTTTACACATTTCTGTCAAACTGAAATTGAAATGACTTGAAGTGTGGAAAAGATAAAACTGAAAAACTGTTCTACAAGATTCATTTTTCGTTTTCCACATCAATGATGACTGTTTAAAGCAAATGAAGATTCAAATATTCAAACAGTTGAACAGAGCAAAGATAAAGATCGGTATTTGAAAATGTGCAACATCTCTTTACTGGGTCATGTATTTTTTCAAAGTTTGAAAACTATTTGAACAGTTTGGTAATGATGATCGAAATCCACATGAAGAACATTTGATGTTGTCAGCTCATTTTCTGGATTTGTTTCTATTACACTAAATACTTTAAAGTAATGTATAGTTAGGTTGGTGATGATTTTGATTTGGAGGTTTAAAGATTTGTCCAAAAGTTGACATTTTATTTCCAGTGTATAGTTTGATATATATCAGCTCATTGTGTAGATGATTCTCTCTGTGCTGATTTACATGAGAGGCTTCATAAAGGGAAGTGAAACAATGTGTGAGTGAGTGACTGGTGGGGCAGAAAAACCATCTGACAGAAACTCCTTAAAGGAGAAAACCAACTCTCACACAGTCAAGGTGTCCAAGTGTTCGCTGGTTGATTGACAGCTGTGTGGTCCCTGTCCTCTAAGCTGATTGGTGTCTCCCTAGGTGATGTCCGTCCCACCCTGACGGTGCTGCCCCTCCAGTGAGGAGCTGCTGAAGGGGAAGGCCACACTCATGTGCCTGGCCAACAAGGGCTTCCCCTCAGACTGGAGTCTGGCCTGGAAGGTGGACGGCAGCAGCAGCAGCAGCAGCTGGGAGGAGAGCAGGAGCCCCGGGGTGCTGGGGAAGGACGGCAAGTACAGCTGGAGCAGCACCCTGAGGCTCCCTAAAGACCAGTGGGAGAAGGTGGGCTCTGTGACCTGTGAGGCCACCCAGGGCTCCCAGACTCCGCTCTCAGAGACACTGAGGAGAGACCAGTGTTCCCAGTCCTGACCTGACTCACTGGGACTCTGCTACTGGTTTCACTCCTGATACTGATCTCAGTCTGCTCTCTGCTACTCTCTCTCTCTCTCTCTCTCTTTCTTTTTTTTTCTTCTCTCTCTCTCTCTCTGGCATCAGACCAATTTAACAGTGTTCAACTTGAAATAGCAATGTTTTATTTGTTGCAATAATCCTTATGCTGTTAATGCTGTAAGACAATAAAAACATGATTCATATGAAAAAGTATGCATCTTTATTTAACAACAGTTTCCTTCACCTGGCTATATGTTTAGATATAGAAATTTATAAAAATAAATCTTTATTTGCAACTCACAAGTAGGTCCATATAAAGAGATATACAGTTTATATACATACAAATTACAACGATTTTAAGATTTATGTGCACGCGATTACATCATAGAGGATTATATCAAAACTCTTTGAGGCTGACCTGACAGTTTCTCTGTTTAACATTATTATCTGAATTTAGGTATGAACACTTTGTGAATGGGTGGATGAAAGGGGGACATTTTTATGAAATAATTTAAAACTGTAGTCTAAGTTACTGAATACCATTTTTAAAATTTGAAAAAAATTTTAGAGCATCGTCAACATATAGTTATAGCATAATTCGAACTGAGATTTATAAACCAAAGATTTAATGTCAGTGTTGCTGGTTTTTGAAAAACAACCAGAAAAACACCAATAGTGTTTTATTATGGAGTTATTCATGTGCAACTTTACAATGTTGTTATCACACAGGTTAGTGTTTTTGAAATCTGACATTTTTGTAGTATGTCATTAAATCGTAAAAAATCCTATCTTATATTTTTAAGTATTCTAACAAAGTTCAACCCTTTTATTTAAAGTAATGCATGTACTGTATATCTTCACCTTAGATAAATCAGGATTTCTATTTCGTAAATATTTCATTTCTATTAAATCAATATGTAAAATCCTGTCAGTATATCTGCAAACCATTTAATGCAAATGGTTTTAGAATTTGAAATGAATACCTCAATAAAAATAAAAACAATTATGAAAAATAACAAAATTCTACATGAAGGTACAAACCTTAAATCAAATTTGTGAAACTTAATATGAAACTGATGGAAACAGTCTTACTGTAATACATTATTTTTACCGTTTCACTGAAAGGAGTCTTAGCTTGTTGGACAACTCTTGATGTGTTTCAATAAAATATAACTTTAAACCCTTTAATTAGTTTAATCCTAATTATTCTAGTTATGTTTTGATTTAGAATGATTTCATTAAATTTAAAATTCAAGATAATTGTTGAAATACTCAATTATTGTAAAAATAATCTGTCAAAAGACAGAAAGGATATGTCATCTGAATAGCTATACTTACTAAAGAAATTACGTAATTTTGGAAATTCTATAGTTGCATGATTGTGTTACACTTTTCTTCTTCTTGTATTTGTTATACTGTATTAATACGCATGTGTAGTGGTGTAGTTTCTGTGCAGCTGTTGAGTCAGATCAGTTCCTCTCCAGCTGAGGAGGTTTTTGTACGACGTTGTATCACTGTGTGAACGGGAAGCTGTAACCACTCTGTGAACAATAATAATCTCCTGCATCTTCAGTCTGAACTCCACTGATGGTCAGAGTGTAATCAGACCCAGATCCACTTCCACTGAAACGGTCCGAAACACCAGACTGACGAGTTGTAGCATAATAAATCAGAAGTTTAGGAGATTCTCCAGGTTTTTGAAGGTACCAGTGAAGGTAGCTACTAATTCCTGAACTGGCTTTACATCTGATAGAGACAGACTGTCCTGGAGCAACAGACTGAGATCCAGGAGACTGAGTCAGGATGATTTCTCCTGATGAACCTGGAAAACATGAAAAGAGCAGAAGGGTTATTGAGACAAATCCAGCTTGGAGAAAGATGATCAACATCCGAACAGAAGAGTCTCATTTCTTTAACATGGAGAAGAGATGGAAGAAGGTAAATGCTGCTTGTTCCAGTGTTTCTCCATCATAGCAGAACATCATTGAGGTGAACCTGGTTGCATCCTGAAGCAAAGTTTTCAGAAGAGAGTCTCACCCTGAACAAGGAGCCCCAGGGTGGCCAGCAGTAGAAGCAGTGACATCATCATCATTGTGGTGCCGGCGTGTCAGTGTCTCTGAAAGTCCTGGACAGTCACTGATCACCACTGGCCTCTTAACGGCTGGGAGCAGAGAGGCAGGACACATATGCAAACACACAGAGTCAGTGAACTGTAGCTGTCCTCAACATGTCATGCTGTTTCCCCCTCAGTGCTGAGAGCATGGACCTACATATTTACATATTCACATGGAGAGGATATTGAAAAGTCTGGTAGTAAACTGATCCAGTGACTTGTTGACAGTTTTGTTCTGTTTTTCCAGTTTGTTATTATGGTCTTTTTTTTTGAAAATTATTAGTTTTATTAATATTAATGCAGGTTTGACAAGTTTGGGTGTTTTGTAATGTGAAGATTTCAACAAGTAAAGCAGTGATGAGTCTTTAGAGAAGGCTGAGGCCGAGGATCTCAGATGACATGCTTGAGAAAAAACCATAAGCTATTTCTTTCACTCACTTTCAATTGCATACAACTCTTTTTACACTACACACAATTCTCTACATAAGAACAAAATCTAACAGGAAGTGACTTGATTTCCTTTTCCAAACACAACTAATCAAAATGCTACACTTATTTACCAGGGCAGACACACACACTCCTCAGATGTGCAAACACTTTATGCTTAACTGAACACTAACCAATCACTGCTTTAGTATAGGCCTATACATAGGTCAAAGGTCAGATTACCTGTTTTGAACAATGGATGCCAACAACAGACAGAGAGCAAAGGGGAGGACGACAATAGGGAGGAGGAAGAGAAAAAGGAAAGCGGAGGAGGAAGAGAAAGAAGGAGAGCCATCTCTGATGATCAGACTTATTCATCATGTGATCAACCACGGATTGACCAATGAGAGAAGCCCATCTTGAGTATAGCTTTACATTGGCATCCATACTTCAAACCTTCAGAAATGAGAACAGGCATGCAACTATCTAATGACTATTTCAGCATTATAAATCTATCAGATTTTGTTTTGCACAAAGTGCATACAATACCCAGCCCGAACACACACACACACACACACACACACACACACACACACACACACACACACACACACATATTCTTTATTCTAAAAATGATACCTTTGGTTTACATATGTTTGTACTATTGTTTTCTTGTTCCATACTACTGTATACAACACTGAGCTCCTCTTACAAACTAATGTTTTGCCTGATACATATTTTTTTGCTTTTTACTGTAACATTACATTGTTGTTTGCAGTACACTTTTCAACCCCTCTCAGCAGATTACTTTCTCTCTAGAACATTGTAAATGTAGATATGAGCCTATGACAGACAAAAGAGCTTTAGATTTAGAACAGTGTGTACATCACATCCAAAAATTTACTATGAAAAAGTTTTTGCCATTTGATGCAAATGCTTCATTTTGAGATGTGTTGATGGCATTTTGAATGCAGTGTTTCATTTTGAAGTAGATGTGAGGCATTTAGCATTTTGTGTGTGCCGTTTTGAGAATTGTGTGTAAAGTTTTGAAAAAGGAGACATAGTTGTGAAAACGTGTGTAAGCTGTTGGTAAAACTGTAAGCCGATCTGACAGACTGCAGACCGGACAGCATATGCCGGAGACAAACATGGAGAAGTGAAGTTATGTTGCTGAGTGCCAGTTGGAAATGATGACCAAAAGATCATTTTGTTCGCTCATGAAGACTACATGGTGGTAAAAAAAATAATGGATGGCAACATGCAAAACACTTGGGTCGAATACATTCAACATCTTCCGATTTCTTTTTTGATATTTGAAGCTGCTTAACCTAAAATCTAAGAAAAGTACATCGCTAACGTTATAGCAGAGAAATCTTGGGGTAACCTTTAGTAACAGTAAAAGCACAACCTGTGAGTGGATGAAACCGTTTATTCCTTCGTTGATGTTATTTTATTTTATGCAAACTGTTCCGTTCTCTCTCACACACATGCAGGCACAGATTATTCCTCCATAAAGTGAGTAACTTCACTATAGAACTCTAGGACCTATTTCTGGCAGACTGGCACACTATGTTTATGTTTTTTTTTTTTCTTTTACATTTATCTTTTTATTTCATTTAGACATAATACATTATGAAAGTATTAAACTGCTGGGTCAGTGTTATTATGTTCAGTAGCACGTGATAAAACCTGTTTAAAAAAGGCATTCATGATTTGTGCAATTTAAATGTAATATTACACTGTTGTGTATGACTTGGAACTTGACTTGGGACTTGGCTCGGACATCCAAAACAGTGACTTGGTCCTACCTCTGAAGATCATGTGGTCTGACTGAAAGCTCAACAGTTAATGGATGGACGTTGTGAAGAGATTGTTTTGTTGTTTCTAAAGTCAAGAATGAACTTTTGGTCTCAGTGTATTTGTTGCGTTTTTGAGTTGCATGTATGGGAAAATGTTTTTTTGCATGAACTTTATATAGATGTGATTATGGATTTATGTATTATTTTTTTGTTTCAAGTTGACTCCTTGGTTTTTTTGGCATGAATCTGATAAGAACATGAGATTGTAATGTGATCTGAATGGATGGTGTCATCTTGAGTTAGCTGTGTGATTCAGCTGTCTGTGCTCTCTCTGCAGGTGATGGTTAGAGCAACTGGGAACAGCTGAGGATGTTCCAGTAGCAGGAGGTTATTTAAGTCTGGATGCAGTGCAGCCCTCTCTCTGGCTGACTCTCCACTCTGCTGCAGCTTTGCTCCTCTCCCGTCTGCTTTAGCTCCTATCAACCTTTACAACACACATATGTTCCACTCATGCACATCACACAATACTGACTTTACTGAAATCCACAGCCCATACATTAGTTAAAGTTAAGCCTTTAATTTGGTTTAATTTGTTTAAATATATACTGTATATTTTGTGTCTCCCTTTTTTTGAATCATGTTGTGTGTGTGTGTGTGTGTGTGTGTGTGTGTGTGTGTGTCCTCAGTGAAGTGTATCAGTCTGCAGTAGCTTCCAGCTGCAGCAGTCAGTTCAGTTTCTGTTCAGTCTGACTGAGGGAGGTTTTTGTACGACGCTTTTTCACTGTGTGAACACAGGCCCACTGTGAACACTCTGACAGTAGTAAACTGCTGCATCTTCAGTCTGGACTCCACTGATGGTCAGAGTGAAGTCAGAGTTTGATCCACTGCCTGTAAAACGATCTGGAATCCCTGATTGTCGAGTGCTAGCATAGTAAATGAGCAGTTTAGGAGTTTCTCCATCTCTCTGTTGGTACCAGTGTAGATAGTTCCCATTATAAACATTCTGACTGATCCTACAGCTGATGGAGACGGAGCCTCCCAGAGCAGAGCTCACTGCTCCAGGCTGAGTCACTGTGACCTGGCCTCTGGACTCTGAGGATACAGAGACAAAAACATAAAGCAGCGTCACAGTTTAGTCGGCTTCATTTCAGAGGGACGGATGTTGATAGAGGAGAGGAGTTTGATTCTCTGGACTTTACCTGTGAAGCAGCAGCAGAGGAGAGTCCAGATGAGGACGGAGATCAAAGTCATGTTTTTGATGAGGAGGATTTCTGTGTCTTCTGTTGTCATGAAGGACAGCTGTCAGTCATCCAGTGTTCAACTCTCAGGACTATAAACTCTCCCAGAGCACTGGAGCATGGTGCTGCTGATGCAAAGTGGCTCTCTATGAAAATGCTCTGACTGACTCCAACAGGGACTTGGATTACTCTGATGATGCTGTTCATCAATGGATCAATCACTTTATCAGAGTATTGATTAGGAATCTTTCAATAACACTTTGACTTCTTGACAAATCTTTCAAAATGTTAGATTTAGGCTTCCCAGGACCAGCTGGAACATATAAAAGAAGTCTTTTATTCTCTATGCCAAACAGGGATTGAACACAGAATGACTGCCTCAGACAACACTTGTAATTTTTTAATATTTGCTCTCTTGTATTTTGTATTAGACTTATTTGCTGCCACCTGCCCATTTGCTCTATTTTATATTGTATTTTTTATACTCTGTATGTTTTAAATGATCACCACTGGCCTCTTAACGGCTGGGAGCAGAGAGGCAGGACACATATGCAAACACACAGAGTCAGTGAACTGTAGCTGTCCTCAACATGTCATGCTGTTTCCCCTCAGTGCTGAGAGCATGGACCTACATACAGTGGCAAGAAAAAGTACGTGAAGCTTTTGGAATTTAATGGTTTTCTGAATACATTTGTCATAAAATGTGATCTGATCTTCATTTAAGTCAAGGGTATTGACAAATATAATGTGTCTAAAATAATAACACAACATTTTTTTGATCTTCCATGTCTTCATTGAGAACAACTAAAAAAAACTGCATCGTGCTTGTGGAAAAAGTACATGAACCCTTGAGTTAATGACCTCCAAAAAGCTAATTGGAGTCAGCTTTTAGCACACGTGGAGTCTCGTTAAGATAATGAGTTTGGAGGTGTGGACTACAGCTACTTTGACTGATAAAACACCCTCAAACTTTTGGAGTTTGCGCTGCACAAGAAGAACACGCTTATGTGAGCCATGCCTCACCAAAAAGATCTTTCAGAGGATCTATGATCAAGAATTGTTGATTTACATGAAGCTGGCAAAGGTTACAAAGTTATTTCAAAGACTTTAGAAATTCATCTGTCTACAGTTAGGCAAACAATCTACAAATGGAGACACTTTGGGACTATTGCTACTCTACCAAGAAGTGGGTGCCCAGTCAAAACGACACCAAGATGAGTGTTCAATAAAGACATGAAATATCTGAATTTGTTTATTTTAGACATTGTTTGTCAATCCCCTTGATTTAGATGAAGATCAGATCACATTTTATGACCAATTTATTCAGAAAAACATGAAATTCCAAAAGGTTCACATACTTTTTCTTGCCACTGTATTTACATATTCACATGGAGAGGATATTGAAAAGTCTGGTAGTAAACTGATCCAGTGACTTGTGGACAGTTTTGTTCTGTCCTTCCAGTTTGGTAATATGGTCTTTTTTGATAATGATTAGTGATATTAATATTAATGCAGGTTTGACATGTTTCTAATGTGAAGATTTCACCAAGTGAAGAAGTGATGAGTCTTTATAGAAGGCTGAGGCCAGTGTTGTAGTTCTCAATATCAGTCTTGGTCTCAAGACCCCTCTTTGAAGGTTTCAGTCTCGTCTCGGAATCTGCCGCATTTTTACTCGGTCTTGTCTTGTCTCAGATCTTTGGATCCAATCCCATGATCTTCCTCAGCAGACGGAGTTCACCCTGTTCTGATGCAATATTTTAACTTCTAAGCCAACGTGGACAAGAAGTCTCACAAATGCTGAGAGGAATGGGGATTTGAAAATCCACATTTTAATAACATCTGCTGAGGAAAAGTATGTGATATGATTAAAAGCTCAACAACAGCTACTGGATGGACGTTGTGAAGAGATTGTTTTGCTGTTTCCAAAGTCAAGAATGAACATGAGATTCTAATGTGATATGAATGGATGGTGTCATCTTGAGTTAGCTGTGTGATTCAGCTGTCTGTGCTCTCTCTGCAGGTGATGGTTAGAGCAACTGGGAACAGCTGAGGATGTTCCCAGTAGCAGGAGGTTATTTAAGTCTGGATGCAGTGCAGCCCTCTCTCTGGCTGACTCTCCACTCTGCTGCAGCTTTGCTCCTCTCACGTCTGCTTTAGTTCTCTACTCTGCTCCTATCAACCTTTAAAACACCCCCACATGCGTATATTGTCCACTCACGCCCATCACACAATACTAACTTCACTGATATCCACATCCCATCATTGAATTACTAAAGTTAACCCTACAAGTCCCTGCTTAAAAGCAGTACACCACCATTAAAAACAATCCACATTTGGGACAATGATGGCATTGATCCATTAAAAGGATGTTTTTACTGCACTAACTTGGACCTCTTCCATAGCTTGGACTTGTTAATTATACTAGTATTTTATTTAGTGTGGAAATGTGCAAAAGACAGGTTAAGCCCAGAAATGTTTGACATTGACAAACATATGAACACTCTTTGGAGGGGCAGGTTTAAATGCATTTTGTTATTTTTCATGAAAATGTTTCGTGCTTCAGTGTACAGTAAAATATCAGCCACTCAGCTGGGATGACAGGTGTCAAAAATGTACTTGGTTTTGAGAAGGATGTTAATACCATCCCGTCCCCATATACCACTGACTCGTCACATACCACCATATCCTCACATACCACAACGTCCCCATATACCACCATGTCCCTATATACCACCAAGTCCTCACATACCACACACAGGGACAGGGATACAAGGTTGGATAATGAGGGCTTCTCAGACATTTAAAGTGCCTGGTTCTGTTCAAGCTGCAGTCACAGTGTGTGGAGATGCTGCTGAGCTTTGAGAGGGGCCTCCGTCAGATGGAGAGTGGAACACATTCACTGCTGTGGTCCATCAGCAGGAGGCTGGAGGGAACGACAGAGGCCATGGACCGCAACTCAGCCCCCTCTCCCCACATTAAAACCTCCATATCTCTGAGGCGTTTAGTATCCAGCGGTGTTCCAGCAGTGACTCCATCCAGCAAACATCCAGGCAGTCACTCCAAGAGTCTCCTCACCAGAGGTCAACGCCAACGTGGAGCTCAGACAGCAAGCCGCTCCTGAAAAGGAAGAACTCTGTTTACTTCTTTTACTTCTTTAGTTTCTGGATTTAAATTTCAATGGGCACGGTGTTGTATTTGTATTGACATCATTTGAAATAAACACATTTTAAAGTGTTCAAACTAACTGGTTAATTGTACTTCTACAAGGTAGCTTGTATCAGTTGTTTCTTTCCTGTCGTAAGGTTGGATTTGACAATCACAGCTTTAAAATAAACAGTTTTTAACAAATAATTTCGTAGTAACTAATGTCTTACTTTCAGGGAGTGGGGGAGGGGGTGTGCTGCAAATACACTACATACAAAAGAAAGCATCCATTTTCCCTTTATTGTTGAGTGCTATGAATTACTAGAAATCTACCCATAATCCCTTACTGTGTGATGTGGAAATGAGAAACAACAATGTCAAATGTTAAACATCCAATATTAGAGGATATCTAATGTAAATCTCTATTTTCAACTCGTTCTGCAGAAAGCAAATAGATTAACTTGCAGGTAAGAATTAAATTATTCTGAAATATATATTTAGGGTTGTTATATTAGAGAAAGGCCTCTGTCATGAAATCCACGCATTTAACTTCAACAATAATCTTATATAATCTAGATAGAATTGAATCAAACTGGAATTCCAGTTTGAATTCGAGGTTTCCTGAGTGTCTCTTGTGCTCCAGTAGTAGGATAGTGTTATTGGGTCTTAACAGTCTGAATCTCTTTAGGAACTATTCTGTTCCAGTGGTTGTATTTTTGTTGCAAATGCTTTTCTCTTCATTCAATAAATATTGCAATGGGTGGTGAAGATCTGGAACTGTTGTGTGTAAGTCTTTGGGGTTCAAAGATTATTGATGTATACATAGTGTGTATTTTTTGTGTGTGTGTGTGTGTGTGTGTGTGTGTGTGTGTGTGTGTGTGTGTTGTGTCTCCTCAGTGAAGTGTATCAGTCTCTGCAGTAGCTTCCAGCGCGGCAGTAGTTCAGTTTCTGTTCAGTCTGACTGAGGGAGGTTTTGTGGGCACGCTTTTTTACAGTGTTGAACACATACTGACTGTTGATCCAATGTCCACTCTGACAGTAGTAAACTGCTGCATCTTCAGTCTGGACTCCACTGATGGTCAGAGTGAAGTCAGAGTATGATCCACTGCCTGTAAAACAATCTGGAATCCCTGATTGTCGAGGTGCTAGTATAGTAAATGAGCAGTTTAGGACTTTGTCCATCTCTCTGTTGGTACCAGGCTAAGATAGTAAGAATAAATACTCCGACTGGTCCTACAGCTGATGGAGACGGGAGGCCCTCCCAGAGCAGAGCTCACTGCTCCAGGCTGAGTCACTGTGACCTGGCCTCTGGACTCTGAGGATACAGAGACAAAACATAAAGCAGCGCCACGTTTTAGTCGGCTTCATTTCAGAGGGACGGATGTTGATAGAGGAGAGGAGTTTGATTCTCTGGACTTTACCTGTGAAGCAGCAGCAGAGGAGAGTCCAGATGAGGACGGAGATCCAAAGTTATGTTTTTGATGAAGGAGGATTTCTGTGTCTTCTGTTGTCATGAAGGACAGCTGTCAGTCATCCAGTGTTCAACTCTCAGGACTATAAACTCTCCCAGAGCACTGGAGCATGGTGCTGCTGATGCAAAGTGGCTCTCTATGGAAATGCTCTGACTGACTCCAGCAGAGACAGGGGGTTTCCACGTACAACACTTATTGTGGAAACATGTAAAAGAAAGGTTAAGGCCCAGAAATGTTTGACATTGACTAACATACCAACACTTTTAAGGGTGTGCAGGTTTAAATGCATTTTGTTATTTTTCATTAAAATGTTATCAGTTCTTTGTAAAGAGAGTAAAGCCAATTTTCAGCTGGGATGATGAGTCATGGTAAAAAAATAAAATTGTTTTGAGAAGGATGGAAATTCTTCTATTTTTAAATCTCAGCCATAAATATATAAACAAAAGGGATTCGGTTTCTCCATCATGCATTTATACATGATAGAAAAATGGTGCAATTATAACAGTTATGTAAGATTAGTAACATTAGTTTAGTGGATTCCAACAAGGGTGAAATATCAAGTCAGTCAGTGAAGGTTTAAAATACAAGAACAACGAGATATAGGTATGTAGATATATATACACATATTTATGACAAATCAACAACAGACCCATTTTTAAAAGGTAAGAGACAGAGGGAGAGAAGCCCAGATCATCCTCCAGTCTGTTACACTAAAACACATCTGTCCAGATGTGGTAATCTACAAGAGAATCAACACACTGGTTTCTATTCAACATGTGTATCAGTGATGCTGGGATTGAAACAGACTTTGTTTTACTTGTTGATCAGAGATCTGTGCACGGTGGCGGAGGGATCTGATGAGCTGTCTGATCATTTTACGAATGTTAAGGAGGGGATTTCTAGATTTCTTATATTTGGGGAAGTCCCTCACTGTGATTATTACGCCTGCATTACAAAGTGTGCAATAGACTTTTCTGTACATTTAAGAGGGAAGTGATAGGAGTAAAAAACATGCTTTTATTCCTGATACAATTATGGTCTACAAGAGGGGAAACTAATTGTATTATATTGTTAAATCAAATGTAATATGCATACAAACAGATTGTATTGTGGTGGACTCTGAACACATGATTGATACTGATGCTGACGATGTATTTATCCATTCATCTGAGGGATCAGTGAGAAATATAAAGAGGTAAAGGACATTAACGTCTTTGCGGCACCGCATTGAAGCAAATGTATTTTCAAAGATGGAAGGTGTAGTATGTCATGTTTTTAGTAGTGTGTGTGTGTGTGTGTGTGTGTGTGTGTGTGTGTGTGTGTGTGTGTGTGTGTGTGTGTGTGTGTGTGTGTCCTCAGTGAAGTGTATCAGTCTCTGCAGTAGCTTCCAGCTGCAGCAGTCAGTTCAGTTTCTGTTCAGTCTGACTGAGGGAGGTTTTTTAACGACGCTTTTCACTGTGTGAACGTATACCGACTGTTGTAATAGAATTCCCCATACAGTAGTAAACTGCTGCATCTTCAGTCTGGACTCCACTGATGGTCAGAGTGAAGTCAGAGTTTGATCCACCACCTGTAAAACGATCTGGAATCCCTGATTGTCGAGTGCTAGCATAGTAAATGAGCAGTTTAGGAGTTTCTCCATCTCTCTGTTGGTACCAAGATATCGCGGGTCCCACTGTCTACCCCTATGACTGGTCCTACAGCTGATGGAGACGGAGCCTCCCAGAGCAGAGCTCACTGCTCCAGGCTGAGTCACTGTGTACTGACCGCTGGACTCTGAGGATACAGAGACAAAAACATAAAGCAGCGTCCACGGTTTAGTCGGCTTCATTTCAGAGGGACGGATGTTGATAGAGGAGAGGAGTTTGATTCTCTGGACTTTACCTGTGAAGCAGCAGCAGAGGAGAGTCCAGATGAGGACGGAGATCAAAGTCATGTTTTTGATGAGGAGGATTTCTGTGTCTTCTGTTGTCATGAAGGACAGCTGTCAGTCATCCAGTGTTCAACTCTCAGGACTATAAACTCTCCCAGAGCACTGGAGCATGGTGCTGCTGATGCAAAGTGGCTCTCTATGGAAATGCTCTGACTGACTCCAACAGGGACTTGGATTACTCTGATGATGCTGTTCATCAATGGATCAATCACTTTATCAGAGTATAGTAAATGTTAGATTTAGGGTCCCAAGGACCTGCTGGAACATTTACAAGAAGTATTTTATTCCCTATGCTTTCTTGAATTATTTATAGAACTTTTCTGCTGCTACCTTCCCATTTACACTATTGTATATTGTATTCTGTATATTCTGATGTATTTTTTAATGGTGTGCTGTGTTATGTGCATTGTATTTACTGTTGCTGTACTTTGGGAGAAGCCAAAGACAAATTTCCACTGAGGTGGACAATAAAGTCAATCTACTCTAATGTCTTCTGTCTTATTTAAATAAATTACAAGAGAAGAAATAATATAAATTTAATATATACAGTGCCTGCGAAGTATTCGCCCCTTGAACGTTTCGACCTTTTGCCACATTTCAGGCCTCAAACATAAAGATATAAAACTGTAATTTTTTGTGAAGAATCAACAACAAGTGGGTCCCAATTATGAAGTGGAACGAAATTCATTGGCTATTTCAAACATATTTAACAAATAAAAACTGAAAAAGTGGATGTGCAAAATTATTCAGCCCCTTTACTTTCAGTGCAGCAAACTCTCTCCAGAAGTTCAGTGAGGATCTCTGAATGATCCAATGTTGACCTAAATGACTAATGATGATAAATAGAATCCAGCTGTGTGTAATCAAGTCTCCGTGATAAATGCACCTGCCCTGTGATAGTCTCAGAGGTCCGTGTAAAGCCAGAGAGCATCATGAAGAACAAGGAACACACCAGGCAGGTCCGAGATACTGTTGTGGAGAAGTTTAAAGCCCGATTTGGATACAAAAAGATTTCCCAAGCTTTAAACATCCCAAGGAGCACTGTGCAAGCGATAATATTGAAATGGAAGGAGTATCAGACCACTACAAATTGCGAAGACCCGGCCGTCCCTCTAAACTTTCAGCTCATACAATGAGAAGACTGATCAGAGATGCAGCCAAGAGGCCCATGATCACTCTGGATGAACTGCAGAGATCTACAGCTGAGGCGGGGAGACTCTGTCCATAGGACAACAATCAGTCGTATACTGCACAAATCTGGCCTTTATGGAAGAGTGGCAAGAAGAAAGCCATTTCTTAAAGATATCCATAAAAAGTGTCGTTTAAAGTTTGCCAAAAGCCACCTGGGAGACACACCAAACATGTGGAAGAAGTTGCTCTGGTCAGATGAAACCAAAATCGAACTGTTTGGCAACAATGCAAAACGTTATGTTTGGCGTAAAAGCAACACAGCTCATCACCCTGAACACACCATCCCCACTGTCAAACATGGTGGTGGCAGCATCATGGTTTGGGCCTGCTTTTCTTCAGCAGGGACAGGGAAGATGGTTAAAATTGATGGGAAGATGGATGGAGCCAAATACAGGACCATTCTGGAAGAAAACCTGATGGAGTCTGCAAAAGACCTGAGACTGCGGAGATTTGGGTCTTCCAACAAGACAATGATCCAAAACATAAAGCAAAATCTACAAT
The DNA here is from genome assembly GCF_010015445.1 of Perca fluviatilis. Taxonomy (NCBI): domain Eukaryota; kingdom Metazoa; phylum Chordata; class Actinopteri; order Perciformes; family Percidae; genus Perca; species Perca fluviatilis. The sequence goes on along the minus strand of NW_024375613.1, from coordinate 500,517 downwards.
GGAATGGTTCACAAATAAACATATCCAGGTGTTAGAATGGCCAAGTCAAAGTCCAGGCCTGAATCCAATCGAGAATCTGTGGAAAGAACGGAAAACTGCTGTTCACAAACGCTTTCCATCCAACCTCACTGAGCTCGAGCTGTTTTGCAAGGAGGAATGGGGAAAATGCAAAAGTTCGCTCGATGTGCAAAACTGATAGAGACATACCCCAAGCGACTTACAGCTGTAATCGCAGCAAAAGGTGGCGCTACAAAGTATTAACTTAAGGGGGCTGAATAATTTTGCACGCCCAATATTTCAGTTTTTTATTTGTTTAAAAGGTTTGAAATATCCAATAAATTTTGTTCCACTTCATGATTGTGTCCCACTTGTTGTTGATTCTTCGACAAAAATTACAGTTTTATATCTTTATGTTTGAGGCCTGAAATGTGGCGTAAAAGGTCGAAAAGTTCGGGGGCCGAATACTTTTCAAGGCACTGTATATATAAAAACATGAATTCTGGAAAATCTGCAGGACTGTGTGTTTTTGTCCGTTCTCTTTCATAACAGCCTCATTTTGGTGAGTTTGTTTGTGTCAAAGTCAGAGAGCCGTTTCTCTCTAAAGTCAGTTCGTTGTAGAAAACTACCCATTACTCTGTCTGAAAAAACATTTGTAAAAGATAAAGTTTTTATAATCTGGCTCAAGAACTCTGCCGATAATCTTTGGTTCAGTCTTTGATGTGAATAAGTATTACTCCATCTTTCTCCCAGAATAATGATTTTGAAGATATTGGACATAAATTATTTAAGTAGTTAACAATATTCATTTGGATATTTTCAGTAATGAAGGCTGACTGTTCAGTGATGATTCCTGCTTACATGAACAGAACAAAGAAATATCATTAATGAGGTTTTCGTTTAGGACAAGAAATGTGTAAGAAAGTTAAAACAGTAAAAGCCTCACAATCTCCATCTTATGTGGATTATTTTGAACTATTAAACTCTGAAAGTTTTAGTAAAAGAGAGCCAGTTTTAACTTTTTATCTTTAGTACTGAAACCTGTCTGTTGTCACGGTTCAGCAGTGATGCCTGTCTGTTGCCATGGTTACTGAGTCCGAGAGGGAAGTGAAACATTTTAAGACCAGTTTGATCCAATCTGAGGAAGAACAGCAGAACTAGTAGCCTCCTCTGCTGCAGCCAACAGGCTAGAGTTTAGTTGAACCTTATACTAACTCTTTATTAATCTCTCTCTCTCTCTGCAGTGGGTCGAGCCGGCCCCACCCTGACGGTGCTGCCCCCTCCAGGGAGGAGCTGCTGCGGGGAAGGCCACGCTCATGTGCCTGGCCAACAAGGGCTTCCCCCTCAGACTGGAGTCTGGCCTGGAAGGTGGGAGCGGGGCAGCAGCAGCAGCAGCTGGGAGGAGAGCAGGAGCCCCGGGGTGCTGGGGAAGGACGGCAAATACAGCTGGAGCAGCACCCTGAGGGCTCCCTAAAGACCAGTGGGAGAAGGTGGGCTGTGTGGGCGGGGCCCCCCCGCGCCCAGGCTACTCTCAGAGACACTAAGGAGAGACCAGTGTTCCCAGTCCTGACCTGACTCACTGGGACTCTGCTACTGGTTTCCACTCTGATACTGATCTCAGGTCTGCTCTCACTTTTTTTTTTTTTTCTCACATTTTTTTCTTTTTTTCTCTCTTTTTTTTTTTTTGCTCTCTGTTTATCTCTTTCCCTCACTCACTGTCTGATTACATGTTTCATTGATAAAGTGTGTTGCATGTTTTCATTTTGATTATTTTAACACAATAAAAGTACTTTTCATCAAATTGGTTGTTTCCATGTCTGTTATTTTAAAATAAACTGATATATCTGTCTTAATAGTTCCATAAATCTAGAAATTAAACTCATCTGAGTTAAATGTAAAACTGCCTGGACATTTCTCGAGAAAGAAACTATAAGGTAATTTAATAGCATGTTTAATATATTTTGAAAACACAAAACTAATCAGATAATCATTAATGTGACCCAGACAAGATAGAAGTAAATCCATAATTTATTCAAACTCTTTAAAGCTTATATGACTTCAGAAACTGCTTTATTGGAGTAATTTTAAATTAGTTTTTGTAAGAAATTTGATTATTTCAATGTATTTAGGAAATTCAGATATACTATGTATCTCATAAATGAAGTGTTTACTATGTTGAATAGATTTTAGATGTGTCTGATAGGTTTGGTATGTGTGCATGCAAATGTTTGAATGTATCTTATATATTCTAAGGAGTTTCTAGAGACCAGTCAGTTTAAGATGATATGGTCTCATAGTGAAGCCTAGCTTAGAATGTGTGAATCTATTATGAGTTTGGGTACAACTTTCACACAGAGGAATCGGAGCCAGGAATGTGGGAATCTATTAGGAGCATCGGCCATAAAAGGTGTAGTTTAAGAGTAAAACTTGTGCACTGAAATAGATGTCTCATGCTGTGTTAGCACAAAAGAGTTTAAAAGGTATTCACTATGATGTACATGTGGTTCATCCTTGGGCAGACGTGTCTGTATGCTCATGGTTGTCCCAGTGTCATGAAAGTTTGTTCACTGTTTGAATAAAGCTGCACTTGATTTGTACTCTTTCGGACTGGTCGTCATCTCTGAGGTCTCCCTACATCATTTCTGAATCATCACCGGATATCAGTGTCTATAGAGTATAATTAATCTGGGTAAACTGCAGAGCCTGAGAAGAAATAATTGCACTTGAATTATAAAGTAAGATATCATCAGCATATTATATCATTACAAATATATCAGCTGTGTGATCTCAAAATATCACATTACATATGCATTTCACTGTCAACACAAGTTAACTTAAGTTGTGTTGGAAAATGAACTGACTTGAATATAAATTACATACATTTAAAATTGTATTTGACTGTGAAAATTAACTTCAACACTAAAATGGAAATGAATAATTGATTTCACAGCTAAACAAACTGGTGTTAGATTTATTAATTTATCTACTTTTCACATGTAGTTTGATCTGATTTTAAATACCATGTTAGCTACACTTTTTCAATAAGATTACTATCATAGCTTACTTAAGTATGAACATTATTTCCTGACTTTATTCTGTTATATAGACATCAGTGTCAGTCAAACTTCTAAAGTGTCTTTTTTGTAGGTTTTTGCAGCTGTTCATTCAGATCAGTTCCTCTACAGCTGAGGAGGTTTTTGTACGATGTATTACTGTGGGAACGGGAGGCTGCTATCCTGCTGACAGTAATAATCTCCTGCATCTTCAGTCTGAACTCCACTGATGGTCAGAGTGAAGTCAGTTCCACTGAAACGGCTTGAAACTCTAGATCAACGACTAGTAGCAAAATAAATCAACAGTTTAGGAGATTCTCCAGGTTTCTGAAGGTACCAGCTAAGGTTGTTACTAATCCCTGAACTGGCTTTACATCTGATAGAGACAGACTGTCCTGGAGCAACAGACTGAGATCCAGGAGACTGAGTCAGGATGATTTCTCCTGATGAACCTGGAAAACATGAAAAGAGCAGAAGGGTTATTGAGACAAATCCAGCTTGGAGAAAGATGATCAACATCCAAACAGAAGAGTCTCATTTCTTTAACATGGAGAAGAGATGGAAGAAGGTAAATGCTGCTTCTTCCAGTGTTTCTCCATCATAGCAGAACATCATTGAGGTGAACCTGGTTGCATCCTGAAGCAAAGTTTTCAGAAGAGAGTCTCACCCTGAACAAGGAGCCCTCCGGCGGCCAGCAGTAGAATCAGTGACATCATCATCATGCTGCCAGGCGGTCAGTGTCTCTGAAAGTCCTGGACAGTCACTGATCGACACTGGCCTCTTAACGGCTGGGAGCAGAGAGGCAGGACACATATGCAAACACACAGAGTCAGTGAACTGTAGCTGTCCTCAACGTCATGCTCTTTGCCTCAGTGCTGAGCGCATGGACTCATGGAACTCATTTTAAAAACATCTGCTGAGGAAGATCATGTGATATGATTGAAAGCTCAAAAGCTACTGGATGGACGTTGTGAAGAGATTATTTTGCTGTTTCCAAAGTCAGGAATGAACTTTTGGTCTCAGTGTATATGTCTGGTTTTAGAGGTGCATGTAAGAGAATAAGTAGTTTGCATATAATTTATATAGATGCAGTTATAGGATTTCTTCATTGATCTCTCTGCAGGTGATGGTTAGAGCAACTGGGAACAGATGAGGATGTTCCCAGTAGCAGGAGGTTATTTAAGTCTGGATGCAGTGCAGCCCCTCTCTCTGGCTGACTCTCCACTCTGCTGCAGCTTTGCTCCTGTCCAGTCTGCTTTAGTTCTCTACTCTGCTCCTATCAACCTTTACACACATTTTTCCACTCATGCACATCACACAAACTGACTTTACTAATATCCACAACCCATAAATTAGTTAGAATTAACACTTTATTTGGTTTAATTTGTTAAAATGAATATATTTTTAACTTTTAAAATTTCCTTTTGTTGTGGCCACTTGAATCATGTCTAAGTGTGTGTGTGTGTGTGTGTGTGTGTGTGTGTGTCCTCAGTGAAGTGTATCAGTCTCTGCAGTAGCTTCCAGCTGCAGCAGTCAGTTCAATTTCTGTTCAGTCTGACTGAGGGGGGGTTTTTGTACGACGCTTTTTCACTGTGTGAACACATTCTGACTGTTGATAACATGAAGACTCTGACAGTAGTAAACTGCTGCATCTTCAGTCTGGACTCCACTGATGGTCAGAGTGAAGTCAGAGTTTGATCCACTGCCTGTAAAACGATCTGGAATCCCTGATTGTCGAGTGCTAGTATAGTAAATGAGCAGTTTAGGAGTTTCTCCATCTTCGGTTGGTACCAGGCTAAACAGTAGTAATTAGGAATATTCTGACTGGTCCTACAGCTGATGGAGACGGAGCCTCCCAGAGCAGAGCTCACTGCTCCAGGCTGAGTCACTGTGACCTGGCCTCTGGACTCTGAGGATACAGAGACAAAAACATAAAGCAGCGTCACGCGGTTTAGTCGGCTTCATTTCAGAGGGACGGATGTTGATAGAGGAGAGGAGTTTGATTCTCTGGACTTTAACCTGTGAGAGCAGCAGCAGAGGAGAGTCCAGATGAGGACGGAGATCAAAGTCATGTTTTTGATGAGGAGGATTTCTGTGTCTTCTGTTGTCCATGAAGGACAGTTGTCAGTCATCCAGTGTTCAACTCTCAGGACTATAAACTCTCCCAGAGCACTGGAGCATGGTGCTGCGATGCAAAGTGGCTCTCTATGGAAATGCTCTGACTGACTCCAACAGGGACTTGGATTACTCTGATGATGCTGTTCATCAATGGATCAATCACTTTACCTATAGATTAAGAATGTTTCAATAACACTTTGACTTCTTGATAAATCTTTCAAAATGTTTGATTTAGACTTCCCAGGACCAGGTGGAACATATAAAAGAAATCTTTTATTCCCTATGCCATACAGGCATTGAACACAGAATAACTGCATTTCTTTTGCAATTTTTTAATATTTGCTCTCTTGTATGTTGTATTAGACTTATTTGCTGCCACCTGTCCATTTGCACTATTTTATATTGTATTTTGTATACTCTGTATGTTTTAAATGATCAACACTGGCCTCTTAACGGCTGGGAGCAGAGAGGCAGGACACATATGCAAACACACAGAGTCAGTGAACTGTAGCTGTCCTCAACATGTCAACGATTTGAAGGCATCGTTGGAACTGGCTGACATCTCTGTTCATTAGTCTACAATATATAACATTGAACAAGCAGGGTACTACGGCAGGACACCACGATGGAAGCCACTGCTTACTAAAAAGAAGATTGCTGAATGCCTGAAGTTTGCAAAAGAGCACAAATGTTTTGTGGACTGATGAAACTAAGATTGAACTATTTGAAAAAACCACACCACACTACACCAGGCGTAGAAAGGGCGCGGGCCTATCATAAAATATCCCAACCGTAAAGTATGGTGGAGCAAACCGGCCTGCTTTGCTGCATCAGGGCCTGGCCAGCTTGGAATCATTGAGATGAAGATGAATTCCCAAATATATCAGACATTTCTTCAGTATAATGTGAGAATGTCTGTACGTCAGCTGAAACTGTGTAGAAGGTGGGTGATGCAAAAGGAAAACGACCCAAGACCCCAGAGCACAGAGGTGGGTAGTAACGAGTTACATTTACTCCGTTACATTTACTTGAGTAAGGTTTTTGAAAAAATGATACTTCTAGGAGTAGTTTTAAATCACTATACTTTTTACTTTTACTTGAGTAGATTTGTGAAGAAGAAAATGTACTCTTACTGCGCTACGTTAGGCTACAATGAGCTCGTTACTTTTCTTTTACCTCTTTGGTATTCTACGCGTCATTTTTTTATTTTGACAGAGAGAGACTTCCGCTAAAGGCTCTACCACGTGACTGTGTTTCACCAATCAAACGTAGTTAGGCATTCTCGCGTCGTACCCATACTCAAACTCAGCGCGGACTGTGACAGACGGGTTAGTCTACAGTCGCAGCAAAACAAAAGTGGCAATGTCAGAATCAACCATCGGCAATGCAGACCCAGACGAGGAGGAACAGCCCAGAGGCCAGATCAACATGCCCTGGATTTCTTTCAGTTACCCGGCTTCACCTAACCCTAACAACCGCGGTCCCGATGCTGTTTTCATGACCACTGACACAGCGCGGTTAACAACTAGTTCAATCAACCATCAGGGTTTCCCAATCTAGCGGCACGGGTTCACATAAAAGAGGTGATGTTTGCACAACACGACCAATAGCCACATATTTTACATAAGAAGAGCAAGCTATAATTCTACATAAATATGAAGAACACAGAAAAGTTTTTACAGACAAAACGCGCAATACAGTCGCTGCTTCCTAAAACAGGATGACAGCTGGCAGAAAAAAAATAAAATAGCCGACGCTTAGATGCGCAACTCTTATCAATATCACTTCCCCATCAGTCAGGCACAATCTGACCATAATTACACTTATGCGTTCCATAAACTGCCGTTGCTTTAGCCTTAGCATTTCAGTTGCAACCCTGGCAGAGGTAGCGATCGTGAGAGCAAATAAAAAATATAAAAACATAATTCAAACTGTCATGCGCGTACACACGGCAAATATACCCATCAAGGAATGTTAACGGGGCTGTCGGTCTCTAAATGTTTTTGTATCAGCGCACCGAGCTCCAGCTGATCTTCTAAGAACGGTGACGCCGTTATCAATCGAGTATTGATTGGTCAGTAGCGGTGCTGTTACACGGTTGATCTCTGATCTCCAACATAACCTGCTCCCGACCAGGTTAGGCATGAGTTACCACGGCGATTGAACCCGATAACAAGTGATCCACCTTTGTGATTGAAAGCATGTTGACCTTGGTAAAAGTACCAAACAGCAGCTACATGACCTTGTTCTAGTTCTGCCTGCAGAGCCTGGTAAAAAAAAAAGTATAAAGGTTTGGAAATTTGTGTTACTTGTGCTTATGTATTATTATTTTATTGATTTTAATTTTTAAGTACTTGAATTTACCTGGATTATTTTAATTTAAACTATTTTGTAATTAATTCATTAATTTAAATTTATTTAATTGATTGGATGAACTATAATTTGCCTAAATATGATTATTTTGTATTTTTGTACGTCTGATTGAATGCTTGTGTTAAAAATAAATCCGAACGTTACTCAACGGTTACTCAGTACTTGAGTAATTTTTTACCAAGTAGTTTTTACTCTTACTCAAGTAATTATTTGGATGACTACTTTTTACTTTTACTTGAGTCATATTATTCTGAAGTAACAGTACTTTTACTTGAGTACAATTTTTGGCTACTCTACCCACCTCTGCCGGAGCACACAACAGAATGGATTCAGAAAAACAAAATCTGCCTTTTGGGTGGCCAAGTCAGAGCCCAGACCTCAACCCAATAGAGATGCTATGGATGGACTTGAAGAGGGTCATACACATGAGACGTCTAAAGTATATGACCAGAGCTAAAGCAGGTCTGGCAGGAAGAATGGTTTAAAATTCCTCAACGATGTGCAGGTCTGATCCACAGCTACAGGAAGAGCCTGAGGTTATTGCATGATCTTCCTCAGCAGACGGAGATCACCCAGTTGTCATACAATATTTTAACTTCTAAGCCAACGTGGACAAGAAGTCTCACAAATGCTGAGAGGAATGGGAATTTGAAAATCCATATTTTAATAACATCTGCTGAGGAAAAGTATGTGATATGATTAAAAGCTCAACAACAGCTACTGGATGGGCGTTGTGAAGAGATAGTTTTGCTGTTTCCAAAGTCAAGAATGAACATGAGATTGTAATTGAATGGATGGTGTCATCTTGAGTTAGCTGTGTGATTCAGCTGTCTGTGCTCTCTCTGCAGGAGATGGTTAGAGCAACTGGGAACAGCTGAGGATGTTTGACAACTGACGTACAGAAATCGTTCAAATGTGTTGCAGGATGAGAAACTTTTCCTAAATATACAAAATTCACGCATGCATGTAATATATTTTTGTTTGTATGATCGCATAAGAAAACAGTATTATTTGCACATGTTAAACAAATTATGATAATACACTAGAATATATAATAGTATACAAAAGTCTGTATGAAAACTATATATTTTTGTTCTCGCTTAAAATTGTAGGCAGGCTACTTAGTAGGCCAAACCTCCGGGACCTCTTAACCTGGGACCCCTGCTGTCATCAGGTCAGCTGCTAGCTGCTATCATCCTTTGTTTTTCCTGCCACCGGCATCACTATTTTATGAATGAAACATGGCGGAGCGGCCGTAAAAGTGCTGATAACTCCTTTGTATCAAAAAGAAAGTAAGGCTCTATCTCGAGGGTTACCTCAACCCGGTTTCGGGGGGCTCAGCTTTTCTTAGACATAAGTAGGGGGGTGCCAAGGAAAAAGGTTGGGAACCACTGCTCTAGGCTCGCCCAACAGTTGGTGGCAGTCATGCAACAAGTTGTTATGCCAAAAGCCAATATAACAGAAGAAGAAGACGCATCCCGACCATAGCACATGAACACTGGCAGTCGTGTAAAAACAAGCGTAATCACGCAGGCGGTCCCTCATATTCCCAGGAGGCATGAACTGGCGATTATACAAGTCTGGATGCAGTGCAGCCCTCTCTCTGGCTGACTCTCCACTCTGCTGCAGCTTTGCTCCTCTCCCGTCTGCTTTAGTTCTGTTCTCTGCTCCTATCAACCTTTACAACTATGAAGGTAAATATGGTGCAAACGTGAGAGCTTGTAGAATACGATGTGAGAACTTGCAGAACAAAAAATCGGAAAGTGTATGTTAAAATTTGCACTTGTAAAACTAAAAATTTGCACTTGTAAAAATATTCACACCGCGTGATCTGAATTTGAAGTCACAAAAGGAAAAAAGCACGGAGCTTGTAAAAAATCTGAACACGAGTAAATGTTGCATTACAAGTTTGCAGCTGTCATTGTGTTCATGCAAATATCAATCTACACATTTGTGAATATTTTTCTGCGACTTCACATTCAGAATATAGGTGTGCGAATATTTTCTACAAGTGCAAATTTCAATTTACAAGTTCAGATTTTTTTACAAGCTCGTCGTTTTTTTTTTTTTGTGACTTAAATTCAGATCACGTGTGTGAATATTTTTTACAAGTGCAAATTTTAACATACAAGTTCAGATTTTTGTTCTGCAAGTTCTCACATCGTATTCTACAAGCTCTCACGTTTTGCACCATATTTACCTTCATATTATTCCATAGCTCAGACTTGGAAGAAGTAACAGACACTAATACTGATTATGTAACATTTTGTAGAGATAACGTGTTAACTCAGAAGTCTATAAATTTGTATCCCAACAATGAATCTAATATTTCCAAATAAATTAAAGAGTGTGTAGTCCGTAGAAAAATAGCATTTAAAAATGGGGATATTATGAATTATTATGAATATGAAAAAAATGTGGGATTCCATGAAATTTACGTCAAACCTGGCCCCGGCTAAAAAATGTCTTAGTGTTCTTAATGAGGGGAAAACGCCGATGAATTGAATAACTTTTATGCAAGGTTTTGATTGGCTGAGTTCTAGTAGGATAAAATAGAGGCTCTACGCTCATTACTCGCACTGAATCCCCCAAAAATCACTATTGACCAGCATGTTGTACAGAGTCTTTTCTCACCCACCTGCCCTAGGAAGGCTGCTGGACCAGACGGCATTTCTGGGTCTCTGCTGAAATGATGCAGCTAGAGCTGGCAGAGGTCTTGGGTCCTATTTACCAAAAGTCTCTGGACTCGCATGTTGTTCCTTCTACTTGAAAAAGCTCTATTATTATTCCTGTTCCTAAAAGGTATGCTGTAAGGATTATAATGAATACTGCCCAGTTGTTTTGAGAAAATCATTATCAACCTATTGAAAACAGATGTCATTTGCTCATTAGATCCTTTTCAGTTTGCATTTTGGGGCAAAAAGAGTCCAGATGACTCAGTCACTGCCATGGTACATTTTATATCTAAACATTTAGAGGACCCTACCTCATATGAACGTGTTTTATTTATAGATTTCAGTTCAGCATTTAATACGGTACAGCAACACCTATTCATTAAAAAGCTGAATGACCTTAATGTCCATCCCTGATTATTAGGTGATACCAGGCCCGGATGTGAGTCGGGAGCACCGGGGAGGCTACGGTGGGCCGGTCCGGTTGTTTGGTTGTGAGGGCCGGTGTTCAGGTATGGCAGTGGGTTGAAATCATAGTTGAATATTATGAATGCTGTCCATATGCTGCCTGCGCCCGCAGCCCACTTTTGTATTTACAGTAGGCCTATTTATTTTTCTTGCAGCCCACCGTTCTCTTCATTCATGCAGCCCACTTCGCTGACTGCAGCCTGGTTAATGATGACCTATTTATGTTTGCGCACGTCCTCCGGCGGCAGCACCTTGCTAAAAAAAAGAAAAAACGTCATCGTACACAAGTCACTGGTGCTTGTTGGAGGATGCCACCGCGAGCAAAAATAATCTGTTTTAAACGGTAATAAGAAAGCGCCAAAAGGCACTGAAAAGGCGTCAATTTAAAAAGTAGAGCTCTAGAAAGTGACAGATGAACTTTTTCTATTTTACAGAAACGCCAAATGAAGACGTTGAGAGCGGGTAAGCTAAGTTAGTTAGGAGAAGTGCCTGCAAACGAGCGTTTATGTTTATGAATCAAACTTGTTCTTGTAGCTCCCGCAGCAGCAGCTAGTAGGCCTACTAGTCCAGTTTGCTACTAACAGTGACAATGAAGAGCCAGTAAGGTTACCAAGCAGCAGCTATATAAGCCCAGAACTCCAGTTTGGGCAGGTAGGGTTGATCATTGACTGAGTATTATAAGAATTAGTAAGAGTGTGTTGTTGACCTGCTCTATATGAAAAATGCCCTGGGATAATTAATGATGCCAGATGATTCGGCACTACCATAATGACACTGACTTGACTTGATCAGAAAGCTTTGTACAAAGGAGAGATTTGTGCTGAGAATTTATAACAACAATTTATAAAATGTGATTTAGTGTCAGAAGCAGAGCCAGTAGTGTGCATTAGGGATAGCTGCTGTCAGTGTGGATGGCACATCTACTGTAAGCTGTTGTATCACAGTGTGTGAACAAGCAAACATGATCAGATTAGCTACAATATAATCACTTTTTTTACAAAATATTTTTTGTGAAATTTAATAAAATTGTATGAAATGCAAAAAAAATAGATTATGGTGACATTAGAAAGTGCAATACAATGTATCTTGTTCTTTATTTAATCTGTGATTACTTATTTGCACAGAAACAGATTTTGATATTGTTCAACATCATTGGGTTGTTGTTAAGATGTTAACTTTTCTAATAAATCTACATTGTGAGGCAACACTTGGAAATAGTGATATTTTACAAAATACACGAATTACAAGGATGTAGAGGACAGGGCGCTATTGCAGACTTATATACTAAGGTTTTGATTACATTTTTTAATATACTCATTCGGTAAGTAAAGTGGGCCGGTCTAAGGCATGAAAATCCAGGGCTGAAAATGAGTCCCAATCCGGCCCTGCCCCCAGGGTTGGGTCAGTTCACCTGTCCTTTTATCCTTTCGCAGATGACTATATAGAAGCTATAATCCCAACAACTATATCATTATATAAAATTATATTATATACAAAAGTTTATCTTATAGTCTTGCTGTGTGTGTGTGTGTGTGTGTGTGTGTGTGTGTGTGTGTGTGTGTGTGTGTGTGTGTGTGTGTGTGTGTGTCCTCAGTGAAGTGTATCAGTCTCTGCAGTAGCTTCCAGCTGCAGCAGTCAGTTCAGTTTCTGTTCAGTCTGACTGAGGGAGGTTTTTGTACGACGCTTTTTCACTGTGTGAACACATACTGACTGTTGGGATAGTGAACACTCTGACAGTAGTAAACTGCTGCATCTTCAGTCTGGACTCCACTGATGGTCAGAGTGAAGTCAGAGTTTGATCCACTGCCTGTAAAACGATCTGGAATCCCTGATTGCCGAGTGCTAGTATAGTAAATGAGCAGTTTAGGAGTTTCTCCTTTCTCTGTTGGTACCAGGCTAAACAGCTAGAACAATAAATATCCTGACTGGTCCTACAGCTGATGGAGACGGAGCCTCCCAGAGCAGAGCTCACTGCTCCAGGCTGAGTCACTGTGACCTGGCCTCTGGACTCTGAGGATACAGAGACAAAAACATAAAGCAGCGTCACGGTTTAGTCGGCTTCATTTCAGAGGGACGGATGTTGATAGAGGAGAGGAGTTTGATTCTCTGGACTTTACCTGTGAAGCAGCAGCAGAGGAGAGTCCAGATGAGGACGGAGATCAAAGTCATGTTTTTGATGAGGAGGATTTCTGTGTCTTCTGTTGTCATGAAGGACAGCTGTCAGTCATCCAGTGTTCAACTCTCAGGACTATAAACTCTCCCAGAGCACTGGAGCATGGTGCTGCTGATGCAAAGTGGCTCTCTATGGAAATGCTCTGACTGACTCCAACAGGGACTTGGATTACTCTGATGATGCTGTTCATCAATGGATCAATCACTTCATCAGAGTATTGATTAGGAATGTGTCACTGCTCATTTGTATGATTCTTTGGTTTGCTTCTACAACAGACTAACGATACTCATACAACAATAAACACAACACAAGATTCAGTGTTAACTTACATATTGTTTATCAATGTACATGAATAATATCCCTTCTTTGAGGATAAAGTTGGGTTTAAAAATATACAAATATATTTGACAAAACCAGAGGTGGGTAGTAACGAGTTACATTTACTCCGTTACATTTACTTGAGTAAGTTTTTGAAAAAATTATACTTCTAGGAGTAGTTTTAAATCTCTATACTTTCTAATTTTACTTGAGTAGATTTGTGAAGAAGAAACTGTACTCTTACTCCGCTACATTGGGCTACAATGAGCTCGTTACTTTTCTTTTTACCTCTTTGATATTCTACGCGTCATTGTATGTATTCCCCAGCGTCCCTCGTTTTATTTTGAAAAAAAAAAAAAAAGAGAAACTTCCACCAAAGGCTCTACCACGTGTGACTGTTCACCAATCAAACGTAGTTGTGCAGTCTCGTCAGCTGGCAACAAAAAATAGGCGACCTGATGCGTAAATCACGAACTATCAATATCACTTCCCCATCAGTCAGGACCAAGATCTGACCATAATTACACTTGTCCTTTCCATAAACTGCCGTAATTAGCCTATAATTTCAGTTGCAATCCTGCCAAAGTGAGCGATCGTGAGAGCAAATAAAAATATAAAAAACATAATTCAAACCGCTGTGCGCATTGGCTCAAGAAGCAGAGAAATAGCCGATATGTAATTCCCTCCCATTCAAATCTATATATTTCATAAATATACCCATCAGGGAATGTTTACGGCGTTGTCGGTCTCTAAATGTTTTAACTTTTATGAGCGCACTCTTCCCCTGTCTCTCTCTCTCTCTCTCTCTCTCTCTCTCTCTCTCTCCGCCTGATCTTCTATAAGAACGGTGATGCCGTTCTTAGGCCTATTGATTGATCAGTAGGCGTTGCTTTTACACCGGTTGATATCTCCAACATAACCTGCTCCCGACCAGGTTAGGCGTCCAGCATGAGTTACCACGGCGATTGAACCAGGTATCAAGTGATCCACCTTCGCGATAAAGAAAACCCTGGGTTGAACCTGAAGTTAGCTCGTTAACCCCAAATCTTGCTTCATAGTACAGGCCTCTGGCCTCATAATGAAAGCATGTTTACCTTAGTAAAAGTGCCAAAGAGCAGCTCCAATCACCATCCAATTTGTGTTACTTGTGCGTATTTATTTTTATGGATTATTATTTTATGGATTTTATTTTTTAAGTACTTGAATTTACCTGGATTATTTTAATTTAAGCTATTTTGTAATTAATTAATTTTTATTTATTTTATTGATTGGATGAACTATAATTTGCCTAAAGATGATTATTTAGTATTTTTGTCTGTCTGATTGAATGCTTATTTAAAAAAATAAATCAGACGTTACTCAACAGTTACTCAGTACTTGAGTAGTTTTTTCACCGAGTACTTTTTTACTCTTACTCAAGTAATTATTTGGATGACTACTTTTTACTTTTACTTGAATCATATTATTCTGAAGTAACAGTACTTTTACTTGAGTACAATTTTTGGCTACTCTACCCACCTCTGGACAAAACTAGCGGGGCCAGAGGGGGTTGAGGCGAACAATATAGGGGACATTGGCCATCCCCTCTCAGAACAACACTGATTCAATACAACACATATCAATCACATCACTGTGGAACAGATTTAACTGAAAAATATTATTTTTCATTCATCATCTACAATAATCATGTTTTTGATAATGATTTACATTTGGGCCGAATTTATTGGGGAATTTTTCTTCAGAAATATTTCAATTATTTTCACTGAAAGAGAAATGTATATTGTTAGTGGATGTTTAACATTTCATTTCAAGGAAAGATTAAATACATTTTCATAGTTTGAGTATCAGTTTTAAACATTTTGACCAGTTATGACATAATGTGTAAACTGTGAATGTGTTTTGGTGAGTTTGTTTGTGTCAAAGTCAGAGAGCCGTGTCTCTCTACAGTGAGAGGTTTTTGTACGGCGGCTCAATGACTTTGTATCACTGTGGTACACGTTCGGTGGAGGAACCAGACTGGAATTTGGAAGTAAGTCAAATGTTTATTATTTCAGGAGCTAATTTTCTTTTTATTCTTTTATATTCAACAGTCTAAGAAAAATTGTTGCCTTTCAATAATCATGGTTATGGGTTCCCACAAAAAGTTTGCTCTAAGACTCGTAGTTCACTTTAATAACAGAAATTCAAAAAGTAATTGTAAGTAAAACATTAAATGAGGATACATCATTATTTCCAACTTTAATGGTAAAGTAGCATCTTGAGGGCTTGTAGGTTTGGTTCAGTCTGACAAAGTCAGAGAGCCGTGTCTCTCTACAGTGAGAGGTTTTTGTACGGCGGCTCAATGACTTTGTATCACTGTAATTCCGTTACGGTGGAGGAACCAGACTGGAATTTGGAAGTAAGTTCCTGCACAACAATAGTTGATACATTATTGTGAAGTAATGTTTTAAATTACCCTTTTGAAAGGGCAGATAAATATGTTGTTTTATTGATGAAATGTATTCATGTTTATATTCATCCTCCTTTATCATTAGACTAACTAATAAATATTTCTGTCAATTTAAATAACTTGATGATGAACACAAAACTTATATTCTACTTAAAATGTTTGTTAAGGTTAGTCATTAATGTTACACTATGAATATAATGTATTGTTGCAAATTTAGTTTTAAATCTTTTTAACAGTTTGCTAAATAATGACTGAAATCCACATGAAGAACATTTCATTGTTGTCAGTTCATTATTTGTATTTGTTTGTTTCCACTAAATACTCTAAAGTAATGTATGGTTATGGTTTTAGAATCTGTGAAAGATTTGACATTTTATTTCCAGTGTATAGTTTGATATATATCAGCTCATTGTGTAGATGATTCTCTCTGTGCTGATTTGCATGAGAGGCTTCTTAAAGGGAAGTGAAACAATGTGTGAGTGAGTGACTGGTGGAGCAGAAAAACCATCTGACAGAAACTCCTTAAAGGAGAAAACCAACTCTCACACAGTCAAGGTGTCCAAGTGTCTGCTGGTTGATTGACAGCTGTGTGGTCCCTGTCCTCTAAGCTGATTGGTGTCTCCTAGGTGATGTCCGTCCCACCCTGACGGTGCTGCCCCCCTCCAGTGACGAGTTGATCCAGGGAAGGCCACGCTCATGTGCCTGGCCAAAGGGGCTTCCCCTCAGACTGGAGTCTGGCCTGGAAGGTGGGCGCGGCAGCAGCAGCAGCAGCTGGGAGGAGAGCAGGAGCCCCGGGGTGCTGGGGAAGGACGGCAAATACAGCTGGAGCAGCACCCTGAGGCTCCCTAAAGACCAGTGGGAGAAGGTGGGCTCTGTGACCTGTGAGGCCACCCAGGGCTCCCAGACTCCGCTCTCAGAGACACTGAGGAGAGACCAGTGTTCCCAGTCCTGACCTGACTCACTGGGACTCTGCTACTGGTTTCACTCTGATACTGATCTCAGTCTGCTCTCTGCTACTCTCTCTGTTTTTAATGTGATATCTTTCAATAGCGATATTTGCTTGTTGCAATCTTTCTATATTATTTCAGTGCTTAAAGACAATAAAGACGTGTTCATCAAATCAGTTGTTTTCATGTTATTATCAAAGTGTCTCTTTCCATCTGTTCTTAAGTGTGTTAGTGACTTTTTGAATTCTTGAGGACAAACTGATCTAACAAAAATGTTATAAACTCTCTAATAATGACTGCAGAAAGACAGTTTAGGATTATATAAAACAATGTCTGGAATAATAAACCTTTGGAACAAAACTCATGGTCAGAACATTTCAATGATACATCATCCAATCATCTCTTATTACTGAAGTGTGTTTAAAGTAAGGACTGTTATATTGTATTTGCTTTAAGTGTATCTAAAAAATTATTATATTGAACCATATTTGCTAAATCTTAAATAAAAAACAATATCATCAGCATAGATGGAAGTAAAATGTCTGTCATCTTCAGTTCAAAATCTGGAAATATTGTGTGTTCTGCTGAAGATCCACAAATAGACAACAAAAGGAAATAATTTAAACTTTTCTGATTTACATACTCCATGAATTTGTTCACTAAAAGATATAAAACAACCGAAATAATTAAAATATGTCATAGATGTGATTAGTAACTTTACAACATGAATGAAATAATATTTCGTAATGTATTTCAACTATGAGTAAGTTTGAGTTTCTATGAAATCTGGTTAGATATGAAATAATCAAATCATATTTACAGTTTTAGTGTTCATGTGTTATCATACTCTGTGGATTAAACCTATCAAATAATTGAAATTATACTTTTAACAGAAGTTAGATTTGATGTGCAGCAGAATGTCAAACCCTGTTTTAAAGTTAGATAAAGTATATTTAGTGTTAAAGTGTGTTCAAAGTCGATTATTATTAAATATAGTTTTGTTCAGTCAAACGTGTGTTTTAGTTTCAGTGCAGCTGTTGAGTCAGATCAGTTCCTCTCCAGCTGAGTGAGGTTTTTGTACGACGTTGTATCACTGTGTGACTGGATAGCTTTGATATTGCTGACAGTAGTAAACTGCTGCATCTTCAGTCTGAACTCCACTGATGGACAGAGTGTAGTCAGTGTTTGATCCACTTCCACTAAAACGATCGGAAACTCCAGACTGACGGGTTGAAGTTGAATAAATCAGGAGTTTAGGAGATTCTCCAGGTTTCTGAAGGTACCAGCTGAGTACGCTAGTACTAACAGTTGAACTGGCTTTACATCTGATAGACACAGACTGTCCTGGAGCAACAGACTGAGATCCAGGAGACTGAGTCAGGATGATTTCTCCTGATGAACCTGGAAAACATGAAAAAGAGCAGAAGGGTTATTGAGACAAATCCAGCTTGGAGAAAGATGATCAACATCCAAACAGAAGAGTCTCATTTCTTTAACACGGAGAAGAGATGGAAGAAGGTAAATGCTGCTTGTTCCAGTGTTTCTCCATCATAGCAGAACATCATTGAGGTGAACCTGGTTGCATCCTGAAGCAAAGTTTTCAGAAGAGAGTCTCACCCTGAACAAGGAGCCCCAGGGTGGCCAGCAGTAGAATCAGTGACATCATCATCATGCTGCCAGCGTGTCAGTGTCTCTGAAAGTCCTGGACAGTCACTGATCAACACTGGCCTCTTAACGGGCTGGAGCAGAGAGGCAGGACACATATGCAAACACACAGAGTCAGTGAACTGTAGCTGTCCTCAACATGTCATGCTGTTTCCCCCTCAGTGCTGAGAGCATGGACCTACATATTTACATATTCACATGGAGAGGATATTGAAAAGTCTGGTAGTAAACTGATCCAGTGACTTGTGGACAGTTTTGTTCTGTCTTTCCAGTTTGGTAATATGGTGTTTTTTTGAAAATGATTAATGA
The DNA here is from genome assembly GCF_010015445.1 of Perca fluviatilis. NCBI lineage: Eukaryota > Metazoa > Chordata > Actinopteri > Perciformes > Percidae > Perca > Perca fluviatilis. The sequence continues at coordinate 481,975 of NW_024375613.1, read as the reverse complement.
TATTAATATAAATGCAGGTTGGACAAGTTTGGGTGTTTATAATGTGAATATTTCACCAAGTGAAGCAGTGATGAGTCTTTATAGAAGGCTGAGGCCAGTGTTGTAGTTCTCAATATCAGTCTTGGTCTCAAGACCCCTCTTTGAAGGTTTCATTCTCGTCTCAGAATCTGCTGCATTTTTACTCGGTCTTGTCTTGTCTCAGAGCTTTGGATCCAATCCCATGATCTTCCTCAGCAGACGGAGTTCACCCAGTTCTCATGGAATATTTTAACTTCTAAGCCAACGTGGACAAGAAGTCTCACAAATGCTGAGAGGAATGGGAATTTGAAAATCTACATTTTAATAACATCTGCTGAGGAAAAGTATGTGATATGATTAAAAGCTCAACAACAGCTACTGGATGGACGTTGTGAAGAGATTGTTTTGCTGTTTCCAAAGTCAAGAATGAACATGAGATTGTAATGTGATATGAATGGATGGTGTCATCTTGAGTTAGCTGTGTGATTCAGCTGTCTGTGCTCTTTCTGCAGGTGATGGTTAGAGCAACTGGGAACAGCTGAGGATGTTCCCAGTAGCAGGAGGTTATTTAAGTCTGGATGCAGTGCAGCCCTCTCTCTGGCTGACTCTCCACTCTGCTGCAGCTTTGCTCCTCTCCCGTCTGCTTTAGTTCTCTAATCTGCTCCTATCAACATTTACACACACATATTTACCAGTCATGCACATCACACAAACTGACTTATACTAATACTATACTAACTGACTAATATCCACAGCCTATACATTAAAGTTAACCATTTTAATGTGGTTTAATTTGTTAAAATAAATATTTTGTAAAAATGTGATGGTGTGTCTCCCCTTTGTTTGTGGCCATATGAATCAGGTCATTACGTTGTGTGTGTGTGTGTGTGTGTGTGTGTGTGTGTGTGTGTGTGTGTGTGTGTGTGTGTGTGTGTGTGTGTGTGTGTGTGTGTGTGATTATCTCCTCAGTGAAGTGTATCAGTCTCTGCAGTAGCTTCCAGCTGCAGCAGTCAGTTCAGTTTCTGTTCAGTCTGACTGAGGGAGGTTTTTGTACGACGCTTTTTCACTGTGTGAACACATACTGACTGTTGATGTAATGTGCACTCTGACAGTAGTAAACTGCTGCATCTTCAGTCTGGACTCCACTGATGGTCAGAGTGAAGTCAGAGTTTGATCCACTGCCTGTAAAACGATCTGGAATCCCTGATTGTCGAGTGCTAGTATAGTAAATGAGCAGTTTAGGAGTTTCTCCATCTCTCTGTTGGTACCAGGCTAACCTGTTAGAACCATAAACAGCCTGACTGGTCCTACAGCTGATGGAGACGGAGCCTCCCAGAGCAGAGCTCACTGCTCCAGGCTGAGTCACTGTGACCTGGCCTCTGGACTCTGAGGATACAGAGACAAAAACATAAAGCAGCGTCACGGTTTAGTCGGCTTCATTTCAGAGGGACGGATGTTGATAGAGGAGAGGAGTTTGATTCTCTGGACTTTACCTGTGAAGCAGCAGCAGAGGAGAGTCCAGATGAGGACGGAGATCAAAGTCATGTTTTTGATGAGGAGGATTTCTGTCTTCTGTTGTCATGAAGGACAGCTGTCAGTCATCCAGTGTTCAACTCTCAGGACTATAAACTCTCCCAGAGCACTGGAGCATGGTGCTGCTGATGCAAAGTGGCTCTCTATGGAAATGCTCTGACTGACTCCAACAGGGACTTGGATTACTCTGATGATGCTGTTCATCAATGGATCAATCACTTTATCAGAGTATTGATTAGTATCTTTCAATAACAAATCTTCCATATGTTTGATTTAGACTTCCCAGGACCAGCTGGAACATATAAAAGAAGTATTTTATTCCCTATGCCACACAGGTATTGAACACATAATGACTGCATCAGAGAACACTTTTGTAAGATTTACTCTCTTGTATTTTTATAGGACTTATTTCCTGCTACGTGCCCATTTGCACTATTTTATATTGTATTCTGTATGTTTTAAATGGTCAACACTGGCCTCTTAACGGCTGGGAGCAGAGAGGCAGGACACATATGCAAACACACAGAGTCAGTGAACTGTAGCTGTCCTCAACATGTCATGCTGTTTCCCATCGTGCTGAGAGCATGGACCTACATATTTACATATTCACATGGAGAGGAGATTGAAAAGTCTGGTAGTAAACTGATCCAGGGACTTGTGGACAGTCTTGTTCTGTTTTTACTAGTTGGTAATATGGTCTTTTTTGAAAATGATTAGTTATATTACTATTAATGCAGGTTTGACATTTTTGGATGCTTGTAATGTGAAGATTTCACCAAGTGAAGCAGTGATGAGTCTTTAGAGAAGGCTGAGGCCGAGGATCTCAGATGACATGCATGAGAAACTCCAACCAGAAGTTTCTGACATTAAAAATAAATTTCCGTTCATCTCCTGAATCAATGCTATTTATTCCCAGCAAGTCAGTACTTCATGAATGCATAATTACCTAGATCCACTTCGAAAATTACACATGAAGATGCAACATCTTCCAGTTTCCTTTTCGACATTCGAAGCTGCTGTTAACCTGAAACGTACGAAAAGTAAATGGCTAACGTTATAGCAGAGAAATCTTGGGGTAACCCTTAGTAACAGAAAAAGCTCAACCTTGTGGGTGAATGAAACCGTTGATTCCTTCGTTGATGTTGTTTCATGCAAACTGTTCCGTTCTCTCTCACACACATGCAGGCACAGATTATTCCTCCATAAAGTGAGTAACTTCACTATAGAACTCTAGGACCTATTTCTGGCAGACTGCCACACTATGTTTGTGTTTTTTTTTCTTTTACATTTATCTTTTTATTTCATTTAGACATAATACATTATGAAAGTATTAAACTGCTGTGTCAGTGTTATTATGTTCAGTAGCACGTGATGAAACTTTGTAAAAAGGCATTCATGATTTGTGCATGAAATGTAATATTACTCTGTTGTCTACTGTGGTTTATATGGTATCGATGGTGCGTTGCTGTGTAGAGAGGAATCTGCCGACACTGTTTCTTGATTCTAAAGGTTTATTTACATCAAAGAAATCAGCATCTTGTACAAGCTCTGCAGAGCTCGGAGAGGACCGCTTCTCAGATTCTCAGAAGTCACTCTGCCTTTTCTTTGTTTGAACATGGTATATATCTATAATATGTGTAACATAGCTGGGGGAGGAAACATTACTTTGACCAATGGCTATCATCCTTTCGGAACCAAGCCAACAAGGGCATCCCTAATTCTTTCCAGATGTTTCCAGAGAAGTGTCCAGCGAATGTAGGCTAAAGTTCATACGAGTTTCTTTGTTACCAAAAACTTAAGACAAAGTTTGTAAAAGGTCCATTAGAAGTCCAGATACTACACTACATTTGAAGATTGCATTATGACTTGTTAAAGGACTCTAAATACAAAGTGTATGACTTGGGACTTGACTTGGGATTTGGTAGTCTTGACTTGGAACTTCAGTGCAAAGACTTGAGACTTACTTGTGACTTGCAAAACAGAGACTTGGTCCCACCTCTGAAGATCATGAGGTATGATTGAAAGCTCAACAGCTACTGGATGGACGTTGTGAAGAGATTGTTTTGCTGTTTCCAAAGTCAAGAATGATCTCAATGTATTTGTTGGGTTGTTGAGTTGCATGTAGGAGAAATTGTGTTTTTGCATATACTTTATATGGATGCAGTTATAGGATTTCTTTTTTATTATTTGTATAAGTTCCAAAATGGCTCATGTTGATTCTTTGGCAAGAATCACATAAGAACATGAGATTATTATGTGAGGCGAAGTATGCAGATCTGGTGGCGGAGTGCAGAGAAAGTGGATGGAGTGTGAGGCTGTACCCGGCGGAGGTGGGAGCCAGAGGCTTTGTGGGCAGATCAACATCACGTCTGCTCAAGGAGCTGGGACTACGTGGAGCCACACTGAGCAGATCCACCAAAGAGCTCTCTGAGGAAGCAGAGAAAGCAAGCCACTGGCTCTGGCTGAAACGATGAGACAAGACTTGGGGAGTAACATCTAATTAGGTTTTGCTGCAGGGGGTGTCAGGGAGACGTCCCTGTTCACTGCCCCGCCCCACCAGGAGATGTTCTGGGTTAAGGGGCAAAACGTCAATGAGCGGTGGTCCCCAGCTGAAGACCCTGCAGCAAAACCTCGCGGTATGCGGTCAGGTTTAGGCCTGCCTCAGGGAAGAGGACGCCCCTCCCATGCACAGTCCACCTCAGGCACCGTTGGAGATGCAACAGGCCAAAAGCCCAGCAGAAAGAACACCTCGCCGTAATGAATGATGATATGAATGCAGTAGCTGTTTTTGGCACGGGCGAAGCGGGCAGCTGCCTGGGGCGGCATTTTTCATGACACATGGGGGGCGGCACGAGCACTTAAAAAAAAAAAAAAAAAAAACTAAAAGTAGACTAGATAGTAGAAGGTCACGAAAGCAATCCAACTTGGCAAAAAAAAAAAGACGCTGTTATACTTATATTTAGGATTCGCAAGGAGGAGCGGCGTGCACGGCCACACGTATGTGTGTGTGTGTGTGTGTGTGTCAGTGTGAGCGCCAGTCCTACCAAAGCAGAGAATTAGCTCCACACATAGTTCATTATAGGCTAAGTTTTAAATATATTTGGAATATCCATTGACATATTCACATTTTACATGAAAAAAGTTACAGTATGGGACGTCGCATAGCCTTACTGTATGTGCTGAGGTACATTTTCACATAATTTATATACAAGTGGACACCTGAGTATTATCAACCATATTGATATAAATACACCCAGAACATGCTTTTAGGGATACTGAAGTCAAATGGAGTGATAGTGATGTCATAATGCAGCAACAAAATAATCTGTATTTTCTGTCTTTTTAAACTACTAGTGCGTCGGTCGGCCCCAGGGTGTAATTCAATTTAGAACCGCTACTGTATGAATGGATGGTGTCATCTTGAGTTAGCTGTGTGATTCAGCTGTCTGTGCTCTCTCTGCAGGTGATGGTTAGAACATCTGGGAACAGCTGAGGATGTTCCCTAGCCTAGAAATTAGACGCACCCTAGAGGCAGCAAATTTATTTTACAGCCAGGGGGGTCTAGGCACTTGGTCAGGCCAATCACATCATGTATAGACTCGGTGGGCGGGCTGGCTGCTGCTGCTGGGAACAGAGGTCTTCTGGAAGACTTGGAGTTCAGCTTTTCTTTGAGAAAAGAACAAAGAACGGCACTGAAGTCATTCTTAAAAAAGGAAGATGTGTTCCGAGTTTTGCCGACCGGATACGGCAAAAACTTTGCTACTTTCTTCGTTGCTGCCTGGTTGTAGCGCTATCCTATTACGTGCAGAGGGAATTTGAAAGACAACAGTTTATCCCGCCCCTCGGATTGAGCCCTGTCAATGGTGAGTTCCCAGACCCAACATCTGGATGTGGGTCTGGCTTGTCAGGCTAGATGTTCCCAGTAGCAGGAGGTTATTTAAGTCTGGATGCAGTGCAGCCCTCTCTCTGGCTGACTCTCCACTCTGCTTTAGTTCTCTACTCTGCTCCTATCAACCTTTCTAACACCCGCACACACATATTTACCACTCATGCACATTACACATGAATGACTTTACTAATATCCACAGCCCATACTTTACTTAAGTTAACCCTTTAATTTAGGTTGATTTGTTTAAATAAATATCTTTTCTAAAAATTTGATCGTGGTGTGTCTACATTTTGTTGTAAAAAGTGTGTGTGTGTGTGTGTGTGTGTGTCCTCAGTGAAGTGTATCAGTCTCTGCAGTAGCTTCCAGCTGCAGCAGTCAGTTCAGTTTCTGTTCAGTCTGACTGAGGGAGGTTTTTGTACGACGCTTTTTCACTGTGTGAACACAAGCTGACTGTTGGGATAGTGACCACTCTGACAGTAGTAAACTGCTGCATCTTCAGTCTGGACTCCACTGATGGTCAGAGTGAAGTCAGAGTTTGATCCACTGCCTGTAAAACGATCTGGAATCCCTGATTGTCGAGTACTAGTATCGTAAATGAGCAGTTTAGGAGTTTCTCCATCTCTCTGTTGGTACCAGGCTAACCAGTCAGAATAAACATTCTGACTAATCCTACAGCTGATGGAGACGGAGCCTCCCAGAGCAGAGCTCACTGCTCCAGGCTGAGTCACTGTGTACTGACCGCTGGACTCTGAGGATACAGAGACAAAAACATAAAGCAGCGTCACGGTTTAGTCGGCTTCATTTCAGAGGGACGGATGTTGATAGAGGAGAGGAGTTTGATTCTCTGGACTTTACCTGTGAAGCAGCAGCAGAGGAGAGTCCAGATGAGGACGGAGATCAAAGTCATGTTTTTGATGAGGAGGATTTCTGTGTCTTCTGTTGTCATGAAGGACAGCTGTCAGTCATCCAGTGTTCAACTCTCAGGACTATAAACTCTCCCAGAGCACTGGAGCATGGTGCTGCTGATGCAAAGTGGCTCTCTATGGAAATGCTCTGACTGACTCCAACAGGGACTTGGATTACTCTGATGATGCTGTTCATCAATGGATCAATCACTTTATCAGAGTATAGTAAATGGTAGATTTAGGGTCCCAAGGACCTACTGGAACATTTACAAGAAGTATTTTATTCCCTATGTCATACAGCCATTGAACACAGAATGACTGCATCAGGGAACACTTGTTATTTTATAAGATTTGCTTTCTTGTATTATTTATAGAACTTATCTGCTGCTACCTGCCCATTTACACTATTGTATATTGTATTCTGTATATTCTGTATGTTTTAATGGTGTGCTGTGTTATGTGCATTGTATTTATCTTTGCTGTACTTTGGGAGAAGCCAGAGACAAATTTCCACTGAGGTGGACAATAAAGTCAACCTACTCTAATGTCTTCTATCTTATTTAAATCAATTACAAGAGAAGAAACAATATAAATGTAATATATATATCAAAACATGAATTCTGGAAAATCTGCAGCACTGTGTTATTGTCAGTTCTCTTTTCATAACAGCCTCATTTTGGTGAGTTTGTTTGTGTCAAAGTCAGAGAGCCGTGTCTCTCTACAGTGAGAGGTTTTTGTACGGCGGCTCAATGACTTTGTATCACTGTGGTGGACTTTTGGTGGAGGAACCAGACTGAATGTTGGAAGTAAGTCAAACTTTTAAAAAACTTTTCATTTCAGGAGCTATTTTTCTTCCTTTACTTTCTGCACTCTTACCTTTCCAGATTTGTGAAATATTAATCCATAATTTTTACAGAAATATTTTGCACTAAAAGGCAAATGTTTGCTGTTGAAATAGAAAATTCAAAAGTTCATTGTAAGAAAATTAAATATGGAGTCAAAGGATGAATCATTATTTCCAGCTTTAATGGTAAAGTAGCATCTTGAGGGCTTGTAGGTTTAGTTCAGTCTGACAAAGTCAGAGAGCCGTGTCTCTCTACAGTGAGAGGTTTTTGTACGGCGGCTCAATGACTTTGTATCACTGTGGTACACGTTCGGTGGAGGAACCAGACTGAATGTTGGAAGTAAGTTTCTGCACAAATAATAAAAACTATTTTGTTAATATTGTAAAATAATGTTTTAAATTCAGTTTACAGTCGATAAAATATATATGTATTCATGTTTTTATTTCTCCTCCTTTATCGTGGAGACTAACTCAGAGCAGCTTCACTAAACATTTCTTTACACGTTTCTGTCAAACTGAAATTTAAATGACTTGAAGTGTGGAAAAGATGAAACTGAAAAACTGTTCTACAAGATTCAGTTTTCATTTTCCACATCAATGATAACTGTTTAAATCAAATGAAGATTCAAATATTCAAACAATTGAACAGAGCAAAGATAAAGATCGGTATTTGAAAATGTGCAACATCTCTTTACTGTGTCATGTATTGTTTCAAAGTTTGAAAACTATTTGAACAGTTTGGTAATGATGATCGAAATCCACATGAAGAACATTTGATGTTGTCAGCTCATTTTCTGGATTTGTTTCTATTACACTAAATACTTTAAAGTAATGTATAGTTAGGTTGGTGATGATTTTGATTTGGAGGTTTAAAGATTTATCCAAAAGTTGACATTTTATTTCCAGTGTATAGTTTGATATATATCAGCTCATTGTGTAGATGATTCTCTCTGTGCTGATTTGCATGAGAGGCTTCTTAAAGGGAAGTGAAACAATGTGTGAGTGAGTGACTGGTGGAGCAGAAAAACCATCTGACAGAAACTCCTTAAAGGAGAAAACCAACTCTCACACAGTCAAGGTGTCCAAGTGTCTGCTGGTTTGATTGACAGCTGTGTGGTCCCTGTCCTCTAAGCTGATTGGTGTCTCCTAGGTGATGTCCGTCCCACCCTGACGGTGCTGCCCCCCTCCAGGGAGGATCTGCTGCAGGGGAAGGCCACGCTCATGTGCCTGGCCAACAAGGGCTTCCCCTCAGACTGGAGTCTGGCCTGGAAGGTGGACGGCAGCAGCAGCAGCAGCAGCTGGGAGGAGAGCAGGAGCCCCGGGGTGCTGGGGAAGGACGGCAAATACAGCTGGAGCAGCACCCTGAGGCTCCCTAAAGACCAGTGGGAGAAGGTGGGCTCTGTGACCTGTGAGGCCACCCAGGGCTCCCAGACTCCCGCTCTCAGAGACACTGAGGGAGAGACCAGTGTGACTGATCTCAGTCTGCTCTCACTCTGCTCTTAATTACTCTCTCTCTCTCTCTCTCTCTCTCTCTCTCTCTTTTTCTCTCTCTTTGTTTCATTGATAGTTGTGTAGCTTGTTGTACTTTTGATGATGTCATCACAATAAATCCCTTTTCATCAAATCAGTTGTTTTCATGTCTGTTATTGTAAAAGAAACAGCAGACAGGGCTCACCCAGTTCTCATGGAATATTTGACCTTTTAAGCCGACGTGGACAAGAAGTCTCACACAAATGCTCAGAGGAATAAGAATTTGAAAATAAAAAAAAAAAATTAAAAACCATCTGCTGAGGAAGATCATGTGATATGATTAAAAGCTCAACAACAGCTAATGGATGGACATTGTGAAGAGATTATTTTGCTGTTTCCAAAGTGAAGAATTAACTTTTGGTCTCAGTGTTTTTTTTGGGTTTTTGAGTTGCATGTAAGAGAAAATATTTTTGCATATACTTCATATAGATGCAGGCATATGATTTCTGTATTACTATGTTTATAATTACCAAGTTGGCTCCTCTTGATTCTTTCCTACAAATGTATACGTCGTTTAAAACGTTAAAAAATGTATTATAATGGCTTTAACTGACCCCACACAATGTGACACAAGGTACACTTCATATTTTTAGCAACATTGGAACACTTTGATCTTGTTGAATTCAATGTTTAAACTTTTGGTCTTGTTTGTGTGTTTCTGTGTTTTATATATTTCATACTGATATGGACCATGGTTATTATAGTTTAGTTTATTTTTTATTTCGTTTTGACTTTTGTTTTCAAATTCAGTTTAGTTTTAATTAGTTTTTAAAGAGGGTTTGCTAGTGTAGTTTTTTGAAAATGTAGTTTTAGTTTAGTTTTTATTCGTTTTAGTCTTTTTTTTAGTAATATGGGTTATGTGTCAGGGGGCAAGATTCAAAAGGTCAGAAAAAATTATTGTGTAATAATAACTCAAAAAACATACCATTTAAATATGTATTCTAATGTATTCACAGTGTTGGGAAGGATACTTTCAAAGCGTGTTCGTTACAGAATACAGAATACATGCCTATAAAATGTAATTTGTAACATATTCATTCGTTACTCAATCTAGATAGCATTATTCTGAAATACTTGGATTACTTCAGGATTACTTCCGCATTGAATTAGCGTTTATAAGTGTAGGAATGCAGCTATCACATCCAACACTAGGCCTGTAATGCGTAACCA